>NC_084825.1:14291539-14591539 GCF_958449725.1 Rosa rugosa
TTCGTGTTTTGAAAGAAATCAAGGTGTGAGTTGTTTTCTTTGTTTTGTGATTTGAAAGAAATCAAGGTGTGAGTTGCCTTCTTTTGTTACGATTTGAAAGGAAATCAAAGCGTGAGGTTTTCTCCTTTATTTTGTGTTTTAAGGAATCAAAGTGTGAGTTGTTTTCCTTATCATTTGGGTGAGTTGCTTCCTTGGGTTGCATTACTATGGCTTTGGTTATCGTGATTTGGAAATCCACCTTTGAGCGCCAAATATGATTTTAAACATTACTTGAAGGGTTTTGTTTTGGACAATGATCATGATTTTGAATGCTGAATTGAGACATGAGCATATAGATTCCTTTATGGGTAGCCTTGTTGATGCATGCTATTGAAATAAGTGGAATTGATAGATAATGCTATAATATATGCTTATTGACTGTTAGGTTGAGAGGACTTAAGCATGTTGTTGTTGTTGTTTTGAGTTACTCATACAAGCTTGCAAAAGCTTACCGGGTTTGTGTTTGCAATCCCGGTGCACTATTCCACGGTGTAGGGGTTTATCCTGCAGGTTAGGGTGAGCGTGGTTGAAGCTGTAGATTTCCTTGCTGTTGCAGTGGTAGGTTTATTACCTAATTGTGCTATGCACTTATTAGTCTTCCGCTGTTTAATGAGCGTTGTGTGTGCAGTTACTTATTGAATTGATGTTTCAGTTTAATTTGTAAACTTTGCTTAATGTAATATGTGACTCTAAAGAACGAGTCTGTATTTACATTGTGGGTTCGGAACATCGTTGGGTGCCTTGTTTAAAGGAAAAATTTATCAGCAAATTGTATTGGTGTCCGAACCATCACACCCGGTGCTCTGTATTTGATGTAATTGTATTATTATTTATGTTTGAAATTCGGGGTGTGACATGGACATTGGTAATGCACACCAATCTCCCTATTTCCACTTGGGAGTCATGCCATATCAGAAGCAGCTATGCTAATTCGTGTACGACCCCTACCACTCAATCTTTCTCTGCTTTACACTGGTTACTGGTGCAAGTTTGACATCTTGTACTTACGCATATTTGAGTGCGCGTTTTTGTGCTAATTACGCCGCCACAACGCACCAAAATAGATCATCATAGATGAATAGGCATATATGTTGGATCTGAAAGCCCAACAATCGTCCACTACTTAGAACCCTTGTCAGGTGATCTTTTTACCGCTAGATTTGCGGATTGTCACTTTGATAAGACAGTCTTCCCATCATTAGAGGGAGATTAAAACGTCAATATTCAACATGAACGACAGGAATTGTCGTGGTTTGTCCCCATTATGTCTCATCTTAATCCCTTCTAAAGTGACATATCACATATACCTGCTGCAAACATACCTGCAAGGATTGATGTCCCCTCAAGAGGACATGGCACCACCCAAAGAAGCTGGACACGGCGGCGCAGCCATGGATGTTGGCATAGTGACGCCACAAGGTGCATGATGGTGTCACAGGCTGTGGGTTTCACCAGGAAGCGTGGGAGACCCATTGGTTCGATGGATTATCGCCCTTGGAAGAGAGAGAGTTTGGAACAACCTGATCAATTGATTATTGATACTCAAAATCCGTCTTCTGAGAATGTTCCTGATTATAGTTATCAATGTCAGAACCTATTCCTGAGAATATAGAGATATCTGAAAATTACACTAGTGTACATGAGACGTGGGATAGAACCTCCATCATCCTTGATGATGTATTCTGTAGCGCGTGAGATTATTGAGACCAATGACATCAAACCTCGTTCCGTTCAAGAATGCCAACGTAGAGAAAATTGGCCTAAATGGAAAGATGTGATCCAGGTTGAATTTGATTCACTAACGAAGATGAAGGATTATGAGCTTGAGATGTCGACACCTATTAACATAAAACCTTTTGACGTAAATGGGTCTTCGTTAGAAAGCGTGTTGAAAAAAAAAAGAAAAAAAAAGAGATTGTATGTTACGTCCCGTACCTTAATTTACCCTTTTACTAGTCATTTGGATGGTAAATGACAATTACTTTCACTTTTTTTTACTTCATTTTGGTACTTTTAGTGGACCAGAAAGTTGACTTTTTGTTTCGTTCGTTATTTGTGAAAACTTCCTTCATGAAAATTGTAGAGGACGTTCAACCGAGTTTGTGGACATGTGGCACGTTAAAATCAGAGTTGTAACAAAGAAGTTATAAAGGTTTAAAGTGAGTGACAGTTTTGTAATTATGTTTAGGGCTAAATACTGTTTAGTACCCTGTGGTTTGGGTCCAAAATCAATTCAGTCCCTGAACTTTCAATTTCATCAAAAACACCCTCACACTATCTTTTCTCATCCAATAGATCCCTCCGTCATGATTCAGTCAAATAGAGCCGTTAAGTAGCTGATGTGGCATGCCAACTTGGCACTGGTGGGACACACATGGCAGGCAAAATTCTAAAATTCTAAAATAAAATTTCAGAATTGATTCTCTCTCTCCTCAATCTCTCTCTCTCTCTCTCTCTCTCTCTCTCTCTCTCTCTCTCCTAAAAAAAAATTCTCAAAAATTAAAATTAAAATTCTCTTCTTCTATTTAACACACTCAATTCTTAAATAGGCAAAAATAGAGAATAAAGCCGAGACAGAGGGATAAAGTTCAATCAAAACAACAGAAAGCAAGTTATTTGAGGTCAATTTCCAGAATTTAAGACACGTAAATAGCCAATAATAGAAAAGCAAAGCCAAAAACTTGAGGGATGAACAAAATCACAACACTTTACATTAACTTCTCTGAAATCTCTTATCACACCATTGATCGATGTACTTGAAACACATTAAGGACCAGTGAATCCATTGACTATATCACCAAGAATAGTGATCAATCTTCTACAAAATACCCCTACTTACAGAGAAAAACACTAATCAATCTCTGCAGAGATCAAAGCAAAAGCAGCAACCCAGAGTGAAAATCAAGCACTGAACCTAAATCACTGTAGCTAGAGCAGACATATAGCAGCATTGCCACGCAAGAAGAAAGCAAAGACCAAGAATTTCTTCAAGAAGCTGAAACCTCTAAGAACGCTATCAGAGCCAGAGCTGTAGTCAATGTTCTTGTACTTGGTCATATTCGGAAACAAAATCCATCCCAACTTGTATATGCCTAACGATCTCTCAATTACACTGCTGAAAGGTCTCCGAAGCGGAAACGACTGGTTATGCCGGCATGAAACAGATTAAAGAGGGATGAAATCCGCAAGGCCATTGCTTTTTGGAAAGACCTTGAATCCCTCAAAATAGAAGACATTGACAACAAAAGCTTCTCATACCTCATCCACCAGATTTCGAACAACTGCAAGAACTTCAGAGAGCTGAGGTTGATGGCAGCTTCTGAATTTCAGATAGCTTCAACACTAGATTGGAACTTCAATGTTACATTGCCTTCTGATGGAAACTCTACCGGTACCCCTTCCAACAGATCGGAACTGGGCTAACCTGTCTCTGTCACTATCAATGGAATGTTCTCGTGTCCGGCGACGGCCATGGCGGAGATGACGGCGTCGACTATTATGTCGAAGAGATTCCGGTAAGCATGCCGGTGGTCATGTCATCTCGGAAACTGAACGGGTGCTCCTGAAATAGAGGAAACCCGATCGGAATTTCACTTCGGAGCCCGTAGAGCTTGTAGGGGTGGACGTTGATGAAGAAGAAGGAGGAGTTGCCGCGTACTGATAGAGAGGCGTAGCGTACTGATAGAATCAATTCTGAAATTTTATTTTAGAATTTTAGGAGAGAGAGAGAGAGAGAGAGAGAGATTGAGGATAGAGAGAATCAATTCTGAAATTTTATTTTAGAATTTTAAAATTTTGCCTACCATGTGGGCCCCACCAGTGCAAAGTTGGCATGCCACATCAGCTACTTAACGGCTCTATTTGACAGAATCATGACGGAGGGATTTATTGGATGAGAAATGATAGTGTGAGGGTGTTTTTGGTGAAATTAAAAGTTCAGGGACTGAATCGATTTTGGACCCAAAGCACAGGGTACTAAACAGTATTTAGCCCTTATGTTTAAATCGGGTTCTATAAAGGGCAAGATGACTTTCCATTTCAGGAAAGCAGCTCCAAAATTCCAGAAATTTCTCCTCCCGACTTCATAGCTTTCCAGCGCCGCTGCCGCTTCGTCTGGCCACCTATGGCCATTAAATTGGTATCAATCTCTTCGTCTTGAAACAACCTTTCCATCCATATATCCTTGCATCTTATCATTCACCATAGACGACGAATCAAAGCAAAGAAGGTCGGACCACTTTTTTCTGAGGTTTTCTTCAAATTCCGGCCAGGCCAACTCCGGCCAAATTAGGAGGGGAGATCAACTGGGCTTTGTTCGTATGGAGATCCTTCACAAACTCTCCAAGTTTCACATCTCAATTCGACCCGAGGAAGACGAATTTCAGATTTGAGCGATTTCGGGCAATTTCGGCCTCTTCCCTTTCGAGGTAAATTCCGGCCTCTATATTTGAAATTGAGATTTGTCATAGTTGAGAAAGTTGTTGGAAATGTTGAGATGATCATGTTGAGGAAATTCGGTGAACTGATTCGGGGTTGGAGGTGGCGGCGCGTGGGGCCCACGTGCAGCCACTGTTGGGTTCCTTGTAGCATATAGAACTTGTGGGTATGTGTTTGGTGGAAATCGAAGGAAGTTTGGTACTGATAGGAATTTCCATAGTTTTGAAAATTCGGGTTTTGATTTGGGAAGATTCGATCGTTGGATTGACCCTAGCTTTCGATAGGTTGTTATAATTATTGAGTTAATGTAATGTATGAAGTTTGAGCTCGTTCTGACAGGATTTCGAGCTTTCAAAGAATTATCGTCTTAGGGTTTGGATTGTTATATTTTCCGATTATCGAGAAACAGTTATTTTAATATCATTTTGTCAGGACGACGTGTAGATCGGGATGGAGGAAGAAATAGTTGGACGGTCGTCATAGCGGCAAATCAGTGAGTGGGCATTTGATTTTTAATAATTATGCATGGAATCTCCTAAATTATATTTAGTGGTATGGTGATAATATTTGAGTATTTGATTTATTGAGATTTATTGAAATATGCTTCCGGTGATTTATTGAGGATTTACGAAATTAATATTGAGTTTCCATTTTTGAAGCATTTATTGATTTTTTTTGAGTTATGAGAACTATTGAGAAGTGCTTTTCGGAAAGTCATTGATTGAGAAAATATTATGAGAATTAAGAATTTTCGAGTATTTGAGTATGATCGATTTCTCGAGATTGAGTTCAGTTATTCGAGGAGGCAATAATGTTAGGGCAGACGTGCATTACCTGGTCGGCAGTCCCCTCCAGATAATAGTCTGGTCGACAGTACCCTCCAGAATATTCCCATTCGTAGTCCCCTCTGATGCATCATCTGGTCGGCAGTCTCCTCCAGATGGCATGAGATAGTTAGTCGGTAGTACCCTCTACCTATCTATGGTTAGTCGGCAGTACCCTCTAGCCATCACCTCCTCGTCCGGTCGGCAGTCCCCTCCGATGCGTCCCTGGTTGGTAGTTCCCTCCAGGTGGCATGAGATGACTAGTCGGCAGTTTCCTCTAGTCATTGCCTATTTTTTCCATTATGAGTATTTATTGAGATTTCAAGAGTTTTACGAGATCAGTATACTACAAGATTTCCGAGATTTCTGAATAATTTTGAGGTACTTATGATATGAGATTTCAAGACGGTTTTCGAGATGTTCTACAATATGTGATTGTGATTTCAGTAAAGAGGAGGATTAAGAGTATTTTGAAGACTTAACTGCATGCTTGGTTTTTAAGAGAATAATTTGGGAAAGCATTAAATCTTATATTTGTTTTCCTCGAGATTACTTATTTTCGTCCACTCACTCTAACTATTTTTAAATGCTTTCTGATAGGAGCATTTTAATGCGACGTTTTAACTGCATTTCCTTACATTTCTTGCATCATTTCCTTAGTAAAACTCTGTTTAGGAAAGTTTCCATTCTTTGATTGGGAAAGTTCCTATTTGTAGAAAGTTTCCATTTTTCTTAGTTTCTATTTTCCATTTTTAGAAAGTTTCTATTCTTGTAGTTTTCATTTCTCATTTCTGGCAAGTTTCTATTTTTTTTATTTTAGTAACTTTCTATTTTTCATTTTTGGTAAGTTGCTATTTTTCAAATTAGGAAAGTTTCTATTTCTCATACTAGTTTCTATTTTCAGGACCTCCGAGCTAAAAAGTGGAAATGAACGCACGAATGGAAAGAGGAGCCTGCGAACATCAAGACGAACAAATATGAGAGATAACGGCCCACACATTTGAGCAGAAATGAAGAAACAAGCTTTCCTAGTGCAACCAGGAAACCCTGCGAAATGGAGGAGAGCTTACCAATGAAGTTTCCAACGCAACTATGAAAAGAAATGAAGAAAATGAAGTGTTTTGCGTTGGAAAATAAGAAGGCTTGAAGATGAAGCAACGAAGCCCAAGAGCACTTTGAATTTTCGGCAAAATGGATCATGGCCCATCATGGCCCAAGAGATTAGGGTTTGTGACGCATGGAATAAACCCTAGGAGAGTTTTGCCGTCCAAAATGAAGAGAGAAACAAGGAGTTGGCGTCCAAAAATCAGAAATTAAAAGGAGATATTCTAGGGAGATTTTCTAGGGCTATTTTTATGGAAATACATCAAGAGATAAACCCTAGAAGATCTTTTGCCGTCCAAGCCAAGAGGAAAAGAAGGAATTGCCGTGATATTCATGAAGAAACCCTAGAGAATTCGGCAAAGAGAGATTCTAGGGGAGAGTTTTAAGGAAAGCCAAAGTGTGGAGACCAAGAAACGGCCAAAAAGGAGTCTAGGTTCGTTCCCTATATTCTCTAAGGAAGTTTGGCCGAAATTGAACTACAAAATCAGAATATATCTTTATATATTTCGGCCAAAATATTAGGGAATTAAAATGGAGTTTTGTGATTGGTTGAACCATGTCATAGGGCTTATTTGGCAAGCTATTATTGGAGGAAATTATGTGGCATTTTCAGATTAATTCCTTGGGATATTAAGAGGTTTACACGGCTTGGAAAGCAAGGAGGCGTCCCCTATATAATCCTCTCTTTTCTCAACGTCAGAGGTTCCCTTCCTTTGTGTTTTACAACTTTAGAAAAATTCAGAAAAGCTCTCTAGCCTAGCCGTGCTCTTCTCCATCCTCTAAGGCAACCACGAAGTGCAAGCAAGGCCAAGGAAGAAGAAGACAAGCCGTGAACACCATCCATCCTCCACCTTGAAGATTGCTTTCGAAATTCAAGAGACCACATCACCTTTTCGTTCATCACCATCTCCATCTCTTGGTGTAATTCGATTCTTCCTTGTAACTTTGTTTGTATTTTCGTTGGTTATGCCTTAGTTGACACATATGTTTGAACAAGTATTGTTTTCTGAAATTTTATGATTAATAGTTAATTTTCAGATTCATATTTTGCGAATTATGGTTGCTTATGTGTGAGTGTTTGATTAAATTTGCATGATAGAAATCTTTTGTATGTTAATCTTAAAGGGTTCGAAACTTTTAGGGTTTTTATATAATTGGTGCTACGAATTTAAGAACATGAATCAACTTTTTGGTTTTGTGTTCTTAAATCAATAAGTAGTAAAGGTTTTGTACAAAAACCGAATTTAATCAAAGAAGATTGCAATTAGGTGGACTTTTTTCATACTAAGTTGCACATTTGAATTGATAGCCTTTCTAGATGCTTATTGCGTTAAACATGTATGATTGACTAGCTTTCTAGGGCTTGAATGCATGTTTGATAGGATTAGTCTATGTGCTTTCACTTAGATTAATTAGCGTTGAAAGTAAAATATGGGAAATTGTTTGCTTTGAACGTTTCACATGATCAATTCCTCTTGCATGACTATGATGAACAATGATGAACTTGAATTAATTTTAATCATATGTTTCGATTTTGATCTTTGTTCTTGCATTCCATTTATATTTTTATGTTTTAGCATTTTAATTATTTTGTTAACTTAGTTTAATTTTCAGAAAAACCAAAATCAAAAACCCCCTTTTTATTCGTAAATAATGTGCATATGTGTAAATATTATACTTTGTTTTAATTTTAATTGTTTAATTGTTTGACAATGACAGGTGTACCCTCAATCCCCGGAATAGAACGATCCCTATTTATTCTATGCTACTAATGACATTTCAGGGTTAAATTATGCGCTTGCTTTGAGCGTATCACTTTCCCCTGGGTCCTTCGGTTTCAAATGCCTAGTTTGCAGGCTAGATTAGTTGATGTTGGGCACACCTGGAGTTGAGGCATAACTGTCACTGCTTTCACATTGTAGGATTTATCAATCCTTTACCTTTCTATTTTATTTTCTTGTATATTAGATTGCTCTGATAACCTAGTGGCTAATGTTCTTAAGTTGAGACTTGTGTTGTGGTGGAGTTTGTTGTGAATCGGGGAGCAGGGTGGCTCCAAGAGTCTAAGGATGGATTGTTTAGAAGTGTAATTGTCTTTTTACAGGTTTTGCGTAGTCCATTATTAGGGGAAGTTCCGCTAAAATTTTGGTAGAATTTCTTCTACGATGGACCCCGCATGGCTACTTCGGATTTCAGGGTGAAATATGAGGCAGGTCCTGTCATTGTAGACTCGCCTCATAGAGCAAGGCTTCTCACAAACTCCCTAATCAAAATCGTGGTGATATTTTGAGGGCTTTTGTTGATGCTGGGTATCTCTTTGACCCACACAAAAGTCGTTCCCAAGCTATTTATGTGTTTGCCATGGGAAACACCGCAATATTTTGGAGGTCAACACAGACCATTGTCACTATGTTTTCGAATCATGCAGAGGTTATTGCTCTTCATGAAGTCATTCGTGAATGTATATGGTTGAAATCCATAATTACGCATATTTGAAGGACATGTGGCTTGGAGTCTACCACATATGAATCTACATGCACTTATGAGGATAATGCTGTTTGCATTGAACAAATGAAGTATGGTTTCTTAAAAGGCGATAACACCAAGCATATATTGCCTAGGGTTTTCTACAATTAGCAACAACAAGCACTTCTTAAGATTGAAGTGAATCAAATCCGATCTAAGGATAATGTGGCTGAATTATTTACTAAGTCATTACCCAAGTCCACTTTCGAGATATATGTGAAGAGCATTCGAATGCGTAAACGATCTGTAGATACCTCCACTAGCAAGGCTAGTTCTCTACATCACCAAGCATAATTAACGCCCTCTTTGGGACACCCACAAGCCATGGTGAGGCCCAACCGAGACTTTCATCTTGTAGCCCTATGTTCAAGCTACGCTACGGTACCCGGAAGTCGCAAATCCGCCACCGGGAAGCCACCTTCCCGCCCTTGCCAAGATGCCTCCGCAACATGGCTTTTTACATGCTTCTTGAACTAGCTAGAATTGTATGGTTGCTTGTCCCACATCGAAGAACAAGTAGAGGAGATGGCTTCCTTCACCTATAAAAGGAACTCTCCTCCCACAACTCAACACACTCCATTACATCTCTTGTAATCTTGTTAGGCCGCAAGGCTCAACACACTAGTACAACATTCAAGTGGACGTAGTCTCCCGCTCATGCGGAGGCGAACCACTATACTTCTTGTGTCGTTCTCTCTCTTTAAAGCTAACTAGAGACCCCTCGGTCACTAACGTTAACATTGGCGCCGTCTGTGGGAAGCCAACACAATGGCTTCGTCACCTACCGTGAGCTAAGTCTGCTTAGCGGAACTCAAAGAAAGTTTTCCCTCCTTTGAGCTACTTCAACATCATTGGCCATCATTCTTGAGTCATCATTGGCTCCCAGTGAATGCATGTTTGAATTGATATTTCTTGGCGGCAACTTTTGCCAAGGCATGATCAACATCACTCCAGCGGTACAACTAGAGCAGAATGTGCAGAAATTTGCACCTTGAGGGTTGGTCAACACGTGGTCAACGCCCAACTCAAAAAGTCAACACTGGCAAATTTGGTCACCGCCAGCTAGAAGGGCTAGTGAGAACTCCGGTCAACTTCCACAACACTTGGTCAACGCCGAACAAATCTGGTCAACGCCAGCTTTGGGCTCAGTCAACGCCCATGGTCAGAATGGTCAACGCCAACCTAACAAAAAAAAAAAAAAAGTATTTGGGGCGGCTATTTACTCTGGACACCCAGAGGTCTATTCTAAATACCCAAACCCAACCTCCTTCTTCTTCAATCAGTGGCACCGCCGAACTTAGTCAGCGGCACCGCCAACCTCGAGCTTCGGCCAGCATGACCATTCTTCAAACATCATCAGCACCGACAGCTCCGCCAAGGACAGTCCGAGCAAGCTATCCTCCGCTAGCACAATCCTTGATCACAGAACGTACCGCCAGGTACCAACTCCGCCGGCCAAGGTTCATCTAAGCAGGCCCCGCCGAGCAATGCTTTGGTACGGCTAGACGAGCCTCCGCTGGCCAGCTGAACTTCACCGCCCAACTTCCTCAGCTAGGAACCAAGCAGAACCACCGCCCAACTCACTGGCATGGCCAAAACATCCCCCGCTGACCACAGTTTCCTCCGCCGAGAGTTCTCCACCAAAACTCCCAGCCAAGCTAAACTCCGCCGGCGACGACCGCTAAGAAAGCTCCAACAGCCACGATTGCTAGGCACACCACCTCCGCTGGCCATAGCTACCGCCGACAGACCTTTCTCCGCCAACCATCGCTGGTCACGGTCCGCCGTCCATGACCCGCTCATGTCCCAAAGCTCCGCTCCGCTGGCCACCACCGCCGACTCAAACTGCCGCTGACTAAGAGTACCGCTTGCGAAAGCTCCGCTCATGAGCACCAACTGCAAAAACCGCTCCGCCAAACTTCACCGCCGGAAGGATTCACCGCCAAACTTCAAGAAAACACCGCCAACTCGCTCTTCTGCCGCTGGGTGCCATCGGTTTGCTAAAACAAAGAACCGCCATCAAGCAACTTTGCTCTACACCCAAAATGCATGAAGTTTCCACCACCGCTGCCCAGAAGGCGCTGGGCACCCTTGATCAACCAGCGATCGACTTCTTCATTCTCCGCCGGCCAAAAGCTCCGCTCAACCGCCGACGAATAGCTCCGCTGAGCTTTGCTGGCCAAAGCTCCACCGATCTTCGCTGACCATAACCAGCGGCTAGTCCTCCGCCAGGCTCCTCCGCTAGCTGCCATAACACTTCCTCCGCTAGCTTTTCTCAACTCCGCCGCTCGGCTTCATCAGCGGTTTTCTGCGCCACCGCTAGCTGCCATCTTCCTCCAAACCGCTGCTCATGGCACATCCTCCGCCAGCTCCAGCCCCTAGCGGCTAGCGCTCCGCCAAACGGCAGAGACCCACTGCATACCAAAAATCCTCTCCACACCCTGATGTCTTCTTTGGCCACACTTCTCACTCTGCTCTTACTTTGAACGACTGGTTTCTCTGTCGAGTCCAGGCAATTTGCAGCAGAGACACCAACAAGATAAGTCTTCTCGTCTCTTTATTTATCTGGTTATTCACGTGCCTAGGTGTTCACACCGATGAACTAACTTAAAGCAATTGGTCAAAACAGATGCATGGCTAAAATTCAATGTATTGCCTTGTCTTCTAGGCACACGTATAGCACAAGTGGGGTCACTCACTGACATACTATATTCAATACCATGTCTGGCTCAGTGCAGCTACATATATATAGTCCATATCTATTTATATGCTGGCGGCTACTTGGCCATGCAAGATGATTAATTCATTAAAACGCACAGCACATATCCATTATTTTATTTATTTATCAAGATGCAAGGACTTGATATGACATTTGTGCACAAACCATGACATTAATTACTTCTTCAAATAGCTCACTTTATTGACCACATGCTCTCCAGCCAATTACAAACACATATCTTGATTTAAATTATCAAACCAACAATCATGCACACTTCACTTCTTTGCCAATAAAGTTACAGATGATTAAATTATGCGTACAAATCAATATTGTGGCATAACTATCACAATCATATCTTTCCTGATGCATGCTGCCACGTAACAGCTAGGGTCATGAGTCTAAGTCACATGACTGTACGTACTCGTCCCATATAGTCTGACAGGGGAGCGTGGGCGTATTCATGATTCAATTTGATTAACAGAGCATAGCATGCCTATATGTCAATTACCTATAAAGGTCAACTGTGCACTTTTGGCTAAGTCTAAATATCGAACCGCTGTGCATCGTATAACATACTCATCTTTAATTAATGTGTTAGCGGCACACCGTCAAATATGTCATTCGTTATCATTAACACTACTTTGTTTATACACTTTGCTCAAAATTTTATCAAAGTACATATGCAAAAACACATGCAAATTATTGGTGTCGATTTTACAAATACACATATTAATCATCTATTTTGTTTCAAGGAAATTCAACTATTTCTATCGAGCATTCAACGGCAACTACGAGTTCACGTACATTATCGGAACACTTCATCCACCAAAGCAATGGAGTGTCATGCTTGGACAACTCCAACATGATTTGGGCACCTATATCAATTCCAATTCCAACTCCGCTAGCCTCCAAATCGGCATAAGATAAGTCACTATCTTATCTTTTACGCTCGCGCAATTAGAGCTATTGCTACGCCTTCACATGCTTTTACTACTCTAAGCATGCCTACGAATATGTCACACTTGATATGCTTTTACATGCTTCCATAAACTTTTGAGCATCCCTAAAACATTTCGTAGATATTGGCAACACTTTCTAGGTCTCACATGCTAGATATGTCGTGCTTCACATACAGATCTCAATGATCCTTTAGCATATCTACAATGTTATTAGCATCCACATCACAAGTACATGCTATCCACATATGCCATGTTTCTATTTAATTGCAACCAAATTAAATCAACATGGGACGCTCATACATAATATTATTACTTGCTCTATGTTTATCATTTTTCATTCAACCGCCAAGCGGTAAGGCAACGCCTCATAATGACAATGACCGCCACGCGGTATTGCAGTCAAGTTTCTCCTCTGAGAAATAGCAAAGGGACTAGTTAACATAGCCCACGGCAGCCATTGATCCGGCAGTTAACCCCGACGCTTGGGTACCAAAGATTGGGCTCGCTACCCAACACCCTCTGCTCCGCGCAGCTCCCCTCATCAAACAATTTTCTGACCATCCGGAGGTCTATAGCCAGGAGTGGGGGACTCCTCGCAGGGCCTAGCAGGGGCCCACCCGAAAGGGCAAAAGCGTTCGCTCCAACCAATTCTAGATGGACGACGCACTCGCACTAATTATGCATCATGTACGGCACAAAGTTACGCTTTGGTATCAACCCGCCGGAACACCCTCCTTGACTGGGGACTTCGGGGACTTGTACATACAGCCCGGCATAATTAGCAACGGTCACGCTCATGCCGCTCATGCCTTCCCGGCAATCCTCGAGCTTCCCACTCACGCCTTTCCGGCATTCCCAAGCTTCACATTCATGTCTACTCGACACACCACACGTTAATGGAACATGGAATTTTTCTACCATTCGTCGCCCGCGACAAATCAAATTCTTTTCGCGTTCCATTAATACGAGCGACAACCAAACAAACGCTTACCTTCGCAGCGCTCATACAACTTACATTTATCATATGCAATCCATATGCTCACACGACCATACGCGCTCTCGAGTTTGTACGTCATAATCGATCGTACTCGGCGCCATTCGCGTGTATACATCAACATGTATCACGCACCCCATACGTTTAGATATGCCAACGCATATCCATACAACTCACATTTGTTGCCCAATGCAACGAGCATTCTACGTATGCCTGTTTTTTGTCTTTGTTGTGCAGGATAGCGAGTCCCTTCTTGCTTGCGGAGCTCGGGGACTTGTAGGGGCCGTGCGCCCCTCGGATATTACTTATGCTTGATGACTTCATGATTTGAACTCCCCAACCAAGAAGCTCCTCTTACTTGGGGACTTCGGGGACTTGTAGATACCTCCACTAGCAAGGCTAGTTCTCTACATCACCAAGCATAATTAACGCCCTCTTTGGGACACCCACAAGCCATGGTGAGGCCCAACCGAGACTTGCATCTTGTAGCCCTATGTTCAAGCTACGCTACGGTACCCGGAAGTCGCAAATCCGCCACCTTCCCGCCCTTGCCAAGATGCCTCCGCAACATGGCTTTCTACATGCTTCTTGAACTAGCTAGAATTGTATGGTTGCTTGTCCCACATCGAAGAACAAGTAGAGGAGATGGCTTCCTTCACCTATAAAAGGAACTCTCCTCCCACAACTCAACACACTCCATTACATCTCTTGTAATCTTGTTAGGCCGCAAGGCTCAACACACTAGTACAACATTGAAGTGGACGTAGTCTCCCGCTCATGCGGAGGCGAACCACTATACTTCTTGTGTCGTTCTCTCTCTTTAAAGCTAACTAGAGACCCCTCGGTCACTAACGTTAACACGATCCAAACTCCCATGATTGTTGCAATTAGGGGGAGATCTCGATATCAAGGGGAGGTATGATGTTTACATGTTTGATCTCAAATAGTGAAGGGCATGTTGTACTCTTTTTCTCCTCCCCGAGGTTGTTTTTGTCCCACAGGGTTTTTATTACTCGGGCAAGTTTCCAACGAGGCAAAGCTAGAAGCGACAAGGTGTCAGATGACATCATGTTTGGATGGCACAGGGGGGAGTGTTAAAGGATATTCCATTTATGTGTGCCTTACTAAATTAGGATTACTTTCCATTGTTGTAATAGGAGAAGATTGTTCAAGATTCCTGATCTTAATAATTCCTTGAACTCAATGATTTTGTATTTTTTTTATTTTTTTTGGAAATGGGAATCAATTAAGCTGCCCCAAAGCTAGCCCAAAAGGCTGAACCTAGTACCTACTAATAAGTCTAATGGACAGGCCCAAACAGACAATAAACCAAAGGAAACTTAATTTCTCACTGGGCTCAACAAGAGCCAGTATAAGGAAATTAACCCTTGTATAAAGGCCAAAGAATAAGCCCAATTCAATACAGAAAACCTAACTACTGCAGACCACCTCGTGCCGCCGACTATGCAGATCCGTCGATGTGTCGCCGGAAGTAGAACACCAAGTAGTTCCTTACTGTATATCCAATGCCAATCAAAGCCCAGAACACAAATCATATGAAATTCAACAACCCAAGGGATAAGATCCCTCAAAACAACACCATACTCTCCAACATAGAGACCCATACCAAGAAAGCGTCGTGGCTGCCGAAGGAGGACCGAGAACTAGAGCCGAGAACTAGAACCATGGAGAATGGGGGGGTTATGAACCCATGCGTGAGCACCCATACTCACCTAGGTAAGTGCCTTGCACTTTATCATTGCAGCCATCATAGCTTTCATGGAGTTTGGGAATGAAAAGGGAAGAACTGTTTTGGGGTTGGGTAAACATTGATCTGGAAAGATGTGGGATTGATTGACAGATAGAAAGAAAGAAAATAAAAGATGAGGAACAAGGTCCTCCCGATCTGGACAAAGCCAGAGAAGAACTGGACATAGCCACAGATAACCACAAAGAGAGAAAAAACACCACAAAGGTGAGAGAAGAACAGTAGTCTTTAGGATGCTGAAAGGGAAGAAGGAGGGACCTCCCCTAACTCTTAAGCCTTCAATTTAGATCATGAAGGATCAAGATTTTGGCAAAAGAGAAGGGGGAGGGGGGAGTTTCTTCTCAGATCTACTTTCTCTCTCTACTGTTTAGAGAGAGAGGGTCTCGATGGCTACTAAAAAAAACTGATTTGACTTTGTGGCTTGACGATTTGTTGAAACTTGCAATGGGGTTGGGTTTGCTTCAATGATTTTGTACTTGTATCCTCTATATATAGAGACTCCTATTATCAATGAAATATATGTTTAAGGAAAACTGAAATTTGGAGAGAATTGAGTCGTGCTTTCATTGATAATATGGGCCTCTTTATATAGAGGATTACAAGACATAGAGTCAGAGTTGTACGAGGATAATCGGATATCTATGAATATCTCCGAGAATATCTCTAATTCAAAACTCTATTACAACTAGGTCAAGTAACCTAGAGTTTGGGCCAGACACATATTCTGGATTTACTTGAACACTCCCCCTTGTGTCGCCCAAACGTGGTGCTCCTCCCGTTGCCTCATTAAAAAACCTTGCCAAGTAAAAAAAACCTAGTGGGACAAAAATAACCTCGGTCTAAGGGGAAAAAGAGCATAACATATCCTTCACGTTTCGAGACCATACATGTAGACATCTCCCCCTGATGACTACGGTCATGGGAGTTCGGATAACTTCCGCAAACGATGCTACCAACATGTTTCTCGAAAGCGGAATTTAGGCAATGACTTAGTGAGCAAGTCTGCCACATTGTCCTCCACATTGTCCTCAGATCGAACCTAGTTCACTATGATCTTAAGAAGAGTCAGTTGTTGCTGATTATGCTTAGTGTTGTAGCTTTTGATGTAGCCTTGCATCATTTATTCAAAACAAGCAGCATTATCCTAAATGCTCATAGGCTCATCTGTGGTAGACTTTGTTGATACCTAAATTTCCACAAGTTCAAATTTAACTAGTGACAGGCAAAGGGGGCGAGTCATCAACCTCGTAACCTAATTGGACCTTCGAGCAAGCCCATTTGACGTCAAAAGAAAGCTCTCTATTTAGCAAGCGATACGAGAAGCCCAAATTCTCAAACGATTGACATGCATTTTCAAATGAGGCAACACGCTTATTTACCATGCGATACGCGTAGACCCAAGCTACATTTGGGGCTTATACGGAAGGGTGTGGTGTGGAAGGTAACGGATTCTATGAGGCCTATTGTTAAGTTAAGGCCCATCGACAATTTTGGGCTTGGGGACCAAAATTCATGCTTGAGGGGCTAAAATCTTAACAAAGGCTAGTAGAGAGATGAAAGCAGGCCCAACAAAACTCAAAGCCCATTAGAATTATCTCCTTACCAAAAGGCCATTACAACAGCCTTTAGCCCAAGCCCGTTGAAACCATCTTCTTCCCCAAATCAGAACGTCGTTCTATCAAAATTGCTGCTGGGATTAGTGCTTCACCATTTCTGGAAAGAACCCAGAATCTATGGAGAAGCTTTTTGATTCATATACCCAGCAATCCAGTTTCAATTTCCAATAGCCCTTAAACTTTGTGATTACAATTTACAATAGCAGAAAATAAGGGATTAGAATCCCTCAAACATCACAGCAGCACAAAATCTGGGATCTTCACCGCCCTATGCCTATACCACCGACCTTCACTCTCATAGCCAGAGCAAGCTTTCACTCTTTTAGTTTCATGGAGAAAACAAAAACTGAAAGATTTAGAATGATCCCACCAAAACTGAGAATACCCTTTCAAAACCCCGGGTTCTCAGCACGAATCATCCCCACCTATCTCCGCTATAAAAAGCGGGTTCACTGTCGTTGGAAACCAAGCCACAACAACCCAGAAACATCAAGCAAGAGATCAAGCTCTATCTCTGAACCTCTAGCCATCAATTCCTCCCAATCAACCTTAACCCAAAACCCAGAAATCATGCCATTGCTGGAACTCTCTCTCTCTGCTAAACTCCCAGGCATCTAACTTGTAGACCCCCGTACTTTTTCTTGTTTATTTTAATTTGTCGTATAACGTATGAAACTACGTATTCGTAAGGTACACAAGTATTCGCGCTTAGGTTAAGATTTTGAGGCCATTTTTAAAGGATTAAGAATTTAGAAATAAAATCCAATTTGGGTCTAGGAAACTATTTTTAAAGTATCGAGGCTTAGGACAAGCCCGGAAAATTTTCCCGAAAGGATTCGGTGAAGTGTCGGAGAAATAAGGATGTTTGAAGTGTATTTTTGGAGTGGGCTTAAGGAAAATTAAAAGGAAAAAGAAAATAGGAGCAGCCCAAGCCCATTGGCCCAAAAGGAGGGGCGAATTCGACTTTTCACAATTAAATTTGGGAGAGGTATTTAAGCATCTCATTCTCCAAACCCTAGCCACTCCACCTCATTTTTCATTTCAGCTTTCTCTCTCTACCCGAGAGCTTCTCTCTCTACCTCTCGCCGGAAATCGCACCGCCGCCGGCCGCCGCCGTCGCCGGAATCCCAATCCTCACCAAAATTTCCAGATTTTCTTCTCTTCATCCCCTCTTTCCATTTCTCCAACCAAAATCATGAAATTTAGCCATTTAACCCTCCAAAAACCCTAGAACCCGAAGCTAAAATTAGGGCATTTGTGATTTCTTCTTTCCAAGTTCAAATCAAGGTATTATCCATCCTAAACTAGCCTCTATTCCTTCGATCTATACATCTTTCTTATCAAATTCGGGTTTTTGATTTCCATTTTGATTTTTGATTGCATGAACCCGATTTCTCCTTAAACCATGAAGCTAGGCTACGGGTTTGGCAAGGATTTGTGGTAAGGATCTATCCATGCAACCTTGTTTTCGAGTTTTTGGTTGTGGTATTGATGTTGGACGGATTTGTAGGTGAAGAAGGCCAAGGAGGAGGATTTGGCCGTGAGTTTTGAAGAAGAAAGGGTAAGGAATGAGTTTTGGACAAACCCTTGAATTTTTAGAATTTATTTGGTTAATTTTGATTTTTTGTTGAGCCATTGTTGTTGTTGGAAAATTGTGAAAATTGAATCTTTGAGAAGGGTTTAATTAGTAGGATTTTATTAGCCTAATTTTCAAAGTGTTGGAATTTTGGTGTTGAAGATTTGGTGATTGTTGTTGTGTTATTTTGGCCAAAAGAAAAAGAAAAGGAAGAAGAAAAGAAATGTGTTTAATTTGGAAGAAAAGAGTAAAAGTTGGATTAAATGAGTTTTACCTTGGTAAAGTGGTAAAAAGTGAAGAAGGTGAAAGTAAAGGTAAATTCGGTAAAAAGGTAAAAGTGAAAGTGTGGAGGTGAAATTCTTGGTAAAAGTGAAAAGGTGAAAAAGAGAAGTAAATGGGTAAAAGTGAAAGTAAAACTTTATTTATAATTATTTACTTATTTATTTTTAATAAATAAGAAATAATGGTAAATAAATGAATATTTGGTCAAAAGTCAAAGTCAAAGGTCAAAGTCAACTCCGAGAGTTGACCAGGGTTGACCGACCTCATAAAATGTGAGGATCGACTCGACTTTGGTCGCTCGGTTGGGTGATAGTTTAGTGAAGCGATAAGGACGTTTTTCCTTTTTAAGAAAGAAGTTAGTTTCCCAAATTGGTAAAGGTTGAAAGAAATAATAAATGGTCTCATTGAAATAAAAAGGATTAGTATGCGCGATTACTTAAAGTTGATCATGATGTTTACCTGGATAATTACTTACAAACTAAGTAATGGTTTAGGAAACACGATCGTTAAGGAAGCTTAAGCGGAAAGCATCAGAGTGTGGAATACGCCGACATTTTCTAGGTAGGGTGAGCTGTTTCTTCCTTGTTAGAGGCTTTTCGATATATGTGGAATGCTCTAGTATAATATTATGTTGCCTGCAAGTATATTTTTGGTTGTTCATTAGTCGAGGCCTCGTAATACTTGTGTTTTCATAACTGATAATTGTTGATTGCGAAAACCGAGGCTAGACTTGCATGTTGAGATACTGTACCCTTTGTATGTTTGTGTTTGTGACCTGAAAGTGAATGGGACCTAGACACGTAGATTCCTAGGGATCCCACGGTGTCGATAACCGTGAACCTCCGGAGGGGGCTGTGCTCCTATGTTTGTCGAGAAAAGGTGAATACAGACAGTGAACCAGTCATAGGAGACTCAGAACCAGGAAATGGACACTTTCGCTACGTGTAGTCACAAGGACTATAGAGTAGTTTGCTGGTTCTCGAAGGATGACGGACCAGGTCGGTCACCGATTTATTTTGGTTTAGCCGGCAGGTAAGTATCTCGGAGCTCCAAGTTGTGTGAAGCATGCTGCATATGATTTCCTGAAACAAAACAACTATGATTGTTTTTGTTTGCATTTGTTTCACTTGATTTTACAAATGCGCGCGATCTATATTCTAGTAGCTATGTTTTCCCTATTAGTTTTCAAACCTAACTAAGGTTGGGTTGGCCCCTATTGGGCTAGCGAGGACGAAATGCTCACCCCTACATTTCAGGTTACAACGAGGTCATTCCGGACGATTTGGATTAGAAGTGAGTCGTTGGTTGAGTCCGTGTGTTGCTGTTCCTGTTGCTTGAAGTTCTTCCCATTTGGTACTCTATCGATTTACTAGCTTCTCTTTCAATGTTGAACTCTGTGAGGTCCGCCTACCTGGGAGCGCGCCTCACCCGTTGTCTTATTGTTGTTGTTGAACTTCCCTTTCATTTCGGTTATGATGTAAGCCCTAAGGCATCACAGTGCACTTGCCCACTTTATTTTGAAGCATTTCTAGACTTATTAATTTAAATGTTGGGTTGTTGATTTAAAGTCTTAAAAATTGTTTTTGGTCTCCTATTTTCTAAAATTTGCATTTTCAACAGGCCTTGTAGTATTAAGTTGGTAGGTCCACGGTACGTCTACGACGTATCGAGCTCCTATTGGCTTAATATTACGGCGCTGTGGTATACCCATTCGGGTCGCCACATAACTCGCACACCATATCTACCTATAAGTTCCGTTCTCGTGAAATTAACTCCAATCGCTGCTGTTATCATCTAGTCTAATAGCTGCTGTTATCATCTAGTGGGTTGCAACGAAGTTGTTCTCAGGTCCAACCTTTGAACAATTTTGGGCCTAGTCTCGCTTAATCAAGAGGGTCTTGCTGCAAAAGGTCCAAAAGACAAAATCACCCTCACATTTTTGGCGACTTCACTGGGGACTAGGCTGTGACCTGTGAGATGGCTCCACCACGAAGAAAGAGGAATAACAGCAGCATGCCTTCCCAAGAGGAAGAAGAGCACGTTGATTCTGTTTCCAGGCATGAAGAGAAACAAGATCAGGAAGAAAGGCAAGAGGAGGAGGAAATCAGTCCTGCAGACTTGGCACACATCCTCATCACTTTCGGCAGGACTCAAAAGGAGATGGTTGACACCATGAAACAATTGGTCAACTCAATCTCAGCAACAAAATAGCTTGAGCAACCAAATAATGCAGAGTAGCCACATAAGGTTTCCCATGAGGACTCTGCTGCAAAAGCATCTGACAATCAGAAGGCACCTTCTTTTGTTACCCAAGATGATGTTGTTGCCATGCTGGAAAAAGAATTGCGCCGTAGCTCCGAAGACTGGAAGTATGCTCCTCAACTCCCTTATCCTTCAAGCAAAATGCATTTGGCTTATCCCAAAAATTATGAAAGACCCACCTTTACTCTTTTTGATGGGAGAAAGGGCAGCCCAAAAGAGCATATTAGTCGATTTCTCGACGCTCTCGGCCCTCATGCTAGCAATCATAATCTTAGGCTGAGGGAATTTTCTAAAACCTTCACTGATCGTGCATATACTTGGTACACCACCCTAGATCCTGGTTGCATTCGAAGCTGGGACGAAATGGCAGGCAAGTTTTGTAGAAAATATTTCCAATATGAGGAAAGGGTGACCATTGCACAGCTGAATAACACTCGTCAAAAGACGGGGGAAAACCTGGTGGATTTTGTTTGTTACTTTCGTGACTTAGCTTTGGATTGCTATGATGAGAAGGATGAAGAGTCCTTGGTGGAAATCTGCATCAGCAGCATTCTGCCTGACAGGGTTTATTTGGAAAACATCGGCATTGCTCAATTTTCCAGATTAATTGAAGCTGTGAGGAAAACAAGCATGTCAGTTAAGACCACCACAAGTCAGAGGAGTTGGAGAAACAAAAAAGACACAACTTAGAGGGATGCACATCAAGCTCTAATGGTGGATGAAAGGTATTTGAAGAGGAAGGAAAGGTCTGGAACTATCCCGTAGTCCCTTGTACCGATGAAGAACTTCATGCTATTCTTGATACATTGTTTGCTGATGGAGTGATCAAACCCATGCAACGAGAAAAACCCCCCACCATGGAAGAAAAGAAAAATCCACGCTATTCCCGTTATCATCAGATAGTGGGACATCCTACCCTTGCTTGTCAAACCTTGCGAAGGATCCTTCACGCAAAGATTGATGAAGGTACTCTCGAGCTCCCATCAAAGAAGCAAGCTAAGATGATGATCCATTGCCGAAACGTCATGGAAAAGGGCTATGTGATGTCATCACTGGCGTGGGAGATGACGCCTTGGATCAGGATAATGGATCTTGGGCATTGTGCGAATATCAAGGTCCCATTGATCGGGCTTCTTGGCAACAATACTTCAAGACCTATGGTTATGATAATCCATGGTTATGCCAGGCAAGCTGCTGCTGAAGCCCTGATGAACGTATCTGAAGCATTTGGCCCACAATGTTTTGTTGCCGGGAGTGAGACACAAAGGGGCAGGAGCTTACTTGGAAGACAATGCTATTATGTTTACCGACAAAGACATGGAAGTTGCTTACCCAAATCACCGGAGACCACTCTATTTGGAAGCACAAGTCAATGATGTATTTGTGAGACGAGCCTTGGTAGACACAGGGTCTTCCCTGAACATTATATCTCTCCAAGTGCTCAATGCCGCAGGAGTTTCTCTGACTAAAATTGTGAAGGCAAACATGGCAATTACCGGATTTGGAAATGGAAGTGAGCAGGCTGTAGGATACAGACTACTAAACCTCAAGGTCGGACCAATTCAGTCTCTTACCAGATTCTTATGTTGTTGATGCTGACACGAGTTACCATGCGCTGCTGGGACGCCCATGGTTGAACAAGCATAAGCTCGTACCTTCCACTTACCACTAGTGTGTTAAGGGGAGGATTGGACTCAAACTTGTCAGGCTGCCTGGAAATCAAGTACCATTCCACCGGTCAGAAAGTCATCACGCTGAGGCACAATTTTATAATGAATTCACTGACGGAGAAGGATGCAATCTGTCCAAAGCCGCAGGCACTCCTTTACCCACATGGCTTGACATTCGAGATCTCAGCAACAATGAGCTTGCAATGCTAGTAAGACAACAAAGCGCCTATGCTCAAGCATAGCAGCCGCAATGTTCTCGAGTGGTGCTGCCAGATGGCCGCACCATATATCGCTTATGACTTGTTGCAAGGCCTAACCATTCATTATGGGAGGGCCCCAAATAAGCGGGTGCCATGGAATGTGATCAAATTCAAGAGGCAGAAGGGGCTTCCACGGTACCTGAGAAATTTCCCCTTCAAAAGGCGATGCCAGCACCAAAGTGTATGCAGGACGGAAGTGCTGCTGTGGCAGAAGAAATGGAAGAAGTGAACTTAAGTGATGATTCCGCTGTTCAGAAAAATGTTTCCATCTCCACCCATTTGTCACTTGAAGAAAGAAGCTGCCTCATCTCTCTATTAAAAGAGTATAAAGATGTTTTTGCCCGGAGTTATGAGGAGATACCGGGATTAGACCCGAATCTGGTGTGTCACACTCTGAATGTACAGTTAGGAGCGAAACCAGTGGTGCAGCCGAGAAGAAATTACCATCCTAATGACGAGCAGCAAATCAAGCAACAAGTTGAAAAACTCTTGGCCTCTGGTTTCATCAAGCCAATGAAGCACCCTACTTGGCTGGCGAATATTGTCCTTGTGAAGAAAAAGAATGGTCAGATACGAGTTTGTGTTGACTTCAGGGATTTGAATAAGGCTTGTCCCAAAGATGAATTTCCATTGCCAAACATGGATGTTCTCATAGATTCAACCTCAGGCCATGGTATGCTATCATTCATGGATGGTTTCAGCGGGTATAACCAAATTAAAATGGCCACCAGATATGTGAAAAGACGGCTTTTTGCACACCATATGGGAATTTTTACTATACAGTCATGCCATTTAGCTTGAAGAATGCTGGCGCCACTTATCAAAGGGCAATGACAACATTGTTTCATGACATGATGGGAAAAGAGTGGAGGATTATGTCGACGAAAGTATTACAAAGATGCAGAAAATATAATTTGAAGATGAATCCAAAAAAATGTGAATTTGGGGTGTCTTCGGCGAAGTTTCTTGGTTTTGTGGTGCATAGTAGAGGCATTGACGTTGATCCTTGCAAGATTCGGGCCATTGCATCTCTCCCACCACCCTCAAGTCAGAAAGAATTGAAGAGTTTCATGGGAAGATTGTCTTACATAAGACGCTTCATACCTGGTTTAGCTGCTGTGATCAAGGCATTCACGCCTCAGTTGAAGAAAGGGAACAAATTTACATGGAATGCTGAATGCAAAGAGGCTTATTTGAAGGTTCAGCAGCTTATCACCAAGCTCCCAACCATGAAAGCACCAACTCCAGGCATCCCCTTTGTTAATGCTCAAAGTCTGGCGGTAGCCAAACTTCCGTTTAACGCGGGTCCGACTGGCGGACCGCTACTCTGTATGCTTGGTAATTCCTGCTAGCTGCCAAGTGAAAGACAGGGCGTCAGAGGGAGACCGCGTTGGGCGGTCTTCACTTCTCCGATGCCTAAGTCAGTTGATATATAGGCAGCATAGTAATAAATGAGAGTTAATGCGTAATTTAATGAAGGGAGAAGAGAGGACCTTTTATAGGTGAGGAGAGGTCTGATTTTCTCCTTGTTTTCGATGTGGGACTGAAGTGCTTCAGTTCCCAGTTTCAGTAGCTTCTGATGCCGTCTTGGCAGAGTGCGTGGCGGCGCGTCAGCGGTGATCCTGGGGAACGCTTGTGCTCAGGCCGTGGTCCGCCTGGCTGCCTATCTGTGGGTTACTCCTTTGACGATAGTTGGTACCTCTGGCGGTACGATGAGTGTGTCTGATTATAGCTAATTATGCTTTGCAACGTACATGTAGGTACAAGTCCCCCAAGTCCCCAGTCAAGGAGGGCAATCTTGGTTGGGGAGTTGATCGGCGGTATGAAGTGTTTTCTTCCGCTAGACCTTTGTAAAAGCATAATTAGCGTCAGTGCGTTGTCAACCATGGATATTACTGAGCAAACGCTTTATACCCTTTCGGGTGGGCCCCTGCTAGGCCCCCCAGGGAGTCCCCCACTCCCCGGCTAAGATGGACCTCCGGATGGTCGCAAAATTTGTTTGGTGAGGGGGAGCTGCACGGAGCAGAGGGTGTTGGGTAGCGAACCCAATCTTTAGGACCCGAGTGACGGGGGTCAACGTACCTGATCAGGGTCGTCGTAGACTGTTGACTAGTCCCCGTGTCCCGTAGGGACAATCTGACTGTAATGCCGCGTGGCGGTCATTTGTCAGAATGAGGCGTGGCCTCGGGATCCGCCGCTGGCGTGAGTCCCCCCGCTGGTTCACAGCAGTAAACAGCGTCCTGTGGACGTGTTTTGGCGTTAATTTATTGAGCGGTACCGCGCTGAACAAAGTACGCGACTTGCCAGATAAAAGAGGTTTCCGCTAGAGGTGTGTAGCGGAAGGTGCCCCGTTTGTATGATGACAAGGGAGAAGTTCCGCGGTTGGGAGACTTCGTGAATAACAGCGAGTGAAAAAGTTCCGCTGGCGAGGTTCCGCCCAGCGGAGATGGTCACTTGGAGAGAAGTTCCGCTGGCGGGGTTTCGCTCAGCGGAGACTCACTAAGAGAGGACAAGGGAGAAGTTCCGCTGGCGGGGTTTCGCTCAGCGGAGACTCACTTGGAGAGGACAAGTGAGAAGTTCCGCTGGCGGGGTTTCGCTCAGCGGAGACTCACTTGGAGAGGACAAGTGAGAAGTTCCGCTGGCGGGGTTTCGCTCAGCGGAGACTCACTTGGAGAGGACAAGTGAGAAGTTCCGCTGGCGGGGTTTCGCTCAGCGGAGACTCACTTGGAGAAGGGCGTACCCTGGATTGCTTTCGTGATACGCCTTGACACGTGGCAAATACTTAGAGGGTTAGCGTGTGGAGACGCGTCTCCTCAGTCCGGCCGTCTTCTCGTCATTAATGCGAGTAATGATGGATTTCGTAACCGAGGCGACGCCTCGGTTAACCCGGAGGGTTAGCGCGGACAGGGGACACGTGTACGGCTGGGGTGTGATGTCGTTTTCTAGCGGACGGCCCAAAAGCTTCTGACGTTGACATAAAAGGGGGGGAACGTATGGAGAAAGGAGATCAGAAAATCCATTCGAACTGTTTGTCGTCTTCAAGCTCTGCCCAGCCGAGATTTGCAGAGAGTGCCGTGCGGTGGTGGAGTTGTCGTGGTCGGAGAGACGAAAAAGTTCCGTTGTCGGGGCACAGCGAGTAACAGCACGCCAGAGAGTTCACGACCGAGGTGAGTGTTCTGGTTATCCTTCTCTTTGGTTTCGTGCTTTTGTCGATTTATGGGTTTGGTGTGTGTGCCTGGGATGGGTGTTTGAACTGGGTTTCTTGATGCTCGTCGGGGGTGTAAGATGAAATTTGAGGGTAGGGGACGGTGTTTAACAGAGAGTTGTCAGTTAGGGTTTTGCTAGATGGTTGAATCTGGGTTGAGGGGGGTTGTTCATGTTTTGGTAATTTCTGGGGAGTTGTTCGTGGTGTTTCTGATATAGGGGTAGGTTAGATCCTTCTGTGGGCTAACTGATTTGGGTTTTAGGGTTTGGGATGGCCAACGTCGTAGAGATCTCGAGCAGTGTGGACTCCGGGTCTGACGTGTCAATCAGTGCGGCGGATAGGGTTTTTATTGACTCGTTGCGTCCGTCTGCCCGTGCAGGAACCTCACTGCCGGAGCCGTTAGACATCGAGCCGCTGCAAACCATACCCTGGGAAGTTGTCATGGGCCGTACGTCGCGACCGGAGAGTTCTAGGGCGGGTGAGGAAGCTGCCGCGCAGGAGAGGAGTGAGGAGCGGCTAGCAAGTAATAGTGCCGCCAGTGGCTCCGCTGGCGGGGGAAACGTGACGGGGGAGGAAACAGAGTCAGCGTGGGTTCTCCACGATGGGACCCCCGTCGACGAGGCGGGAGGGCGGATGACTGCCGCCGCGGTCAACCGGCTGAAGCGGACATACCGTTTGCCGGGAGTGGTGAAACTTCGTCAACCGACGGCGGAAGAGAAGGCCTCTATCCTTCCAGCGGGGTTCGCCGCCGTTCACGAGGCAATATTCCGCCAGGGGGTGACGTTGCCGCTAGTGCCCAACCTGCAGATCCTGGTGTGTGAGTTTGGCCTCGCGTTTGGGCAGATCTGTCCCAACATGTGGCGGTTGATGCTGGCGATGAACTCCTTGTGGCGGCTATCCGGGTGCGAGGGGCCGACGGTGGCGGAGGTCTTGCACTTCTACGAACTGGTGTACGTTAAGCGCCACGGTTGTAGGGGGCAAGTAAACTTGAGCCGCCGGCAGGGAGCGCCCAAGCTGATAGAAAATTTGAGGGACTCGATGTCCTACTGGCGGGGGACGTTTTGCGTGGCGACGACGGGGTGGGAGTATCAAGCGGAGTCCAACCAGGGGGAGCCGACGTTTAGGATTAAGTCGGAGTTTCAGCCAATCCGAGGTTGTCCGTCGATCTCCGCTGAACATAGTTGGCGGTTTAATGTAGATATGTTGCAATCGTTTGACTGACACCTTCTGTTGTTTTACAGCGGGACTGCGCTACAATCTGACGCGAGAGGAAGAGTGCCGGGTTGCGCGCATCAAAGGTTGTTGGAAGAACCGCAATTTGTTGGACTTCCGTCTCCTCACCGGCTGGGAGCTGTTGGTCGATCAGCAGCTGACGCGCGCTATCAGTAAGAGATTTCCGCCACCTTGTGTCGCTTGATAACTTGGTTAAAGCTAACGGTTGTTTGCATGTTCTCAGAGACTCCGCCAGGCAACAAAGCGAGCCGTGACGCCTTTGACAAAGCCATGGACCGTGCGGAGATAGAAAATTTCCTGGAGACAATGTATGCTTCAGGCGAGGCGGCCCAGATGACAGTGGTGAACCCCGAGACGCTGGAGGTGAGCGCATCCGAGGTTCCGGTGACGCTGCCCATGCCGCACCACTCGCACCTAGGGGCCGACGGTCTGCCCAGCGTGCAGGTGGATGGGCAAGCGGGCGGGGGGAAAAAGGGATCCTCTGCCGGGCCGCAGAAGGAAAGAGTGGTTGCCACTCGACGCGGGCCACAGAAAGAAAAGGTCGTGGCTCCAGTGGGGGCTGCTGCCGCTGCGGTGGGGAGACAACCGCCGAAGGGGACCAGGGCTGCGCCCACTGGAGATACCCGGTCGATCCTGCGGAGGCGGCGCCAGTGTGATACGGACGGGGAGGAGGATGAGGACGAGACCCTCGAGGTCCACAGGCAAAAGAGGAGCCGACAAGACCCGTCGAAGGCTCCTGTGACGGCCGAGAGAGAGAGACCCGTGAGCGATCTGGACTCGTTCGCTGCCTTCACCGAGTTCATGACCGACAGCGAGCGGGAGTTTCTCTACCACTTGTGCGAGCGGCTGTCGTTCGGCGGTCTGGCAGGGATGACGCGGCCAACGGCGATCGAGCAGTCGCCCTTCAGCTCAGCCTTTGGGCATCTGGCGGTTGGGCTGCATGAAATGTTCTCGGCGGCCTACAAGCAACCGCGCATTGAGGGACAGCTCCGAGAGGAGGTGAAGAGGCTGGAGAGGGAGCTGGCGGAGGCCAAGGACAGGCTGGTGGATGTGGAGCGACGCCTGATGAAGGCAGACTGTGACGCGGCGGACGCTCGAGGCAAGCTAGACGTCGCCATCCAGCGGGACATAGAACGGAATGATCAAGTCTCTCAGCTGGAGCAAGACAAGGCCTTGCTGCAAGAGCGTGTGACCGCCAAGGAGAAGAAAATTGACATCCTGCATCGGGAGTCTGCCGCCAGGCAAGGGGAAGTGAAGAGATTGGAGGGAGAGTTGACCCGGCTGAGGGATGACGGAAGCCGAGCCGCCGCCGCCGCTGTGGAGAATTTTAAGCAGTCGGCGGAATATAAAGACGCGCTGAATGAAGCGGCGAAGGCTGGCGCCCTGGCGAATGTCGAGCTGTTGCGAGCAAAGGGTGCAATTGATTGGGCCAAGGCGTCCCTGCCCAAGGCGCCGCAGGCAAAAAATGTAGCGCCGGCGAAGAGACCCCCGCCAGTACCCAGTCCCCCCGCAGGTGGCAGCTCAGGCAGTGGGTATCAGACTCCGGCGGATGGGATCATTCAGACGCCAAGTCCCACCGCTCGAGGGACCGACCAAGCAAGCCGTGAACAACCGTCGCAGGCGACGCCGAGGCCAACCCCTGACATGCCGGACGTGCCCTGTTTTGACCGTGTAGCCGCTGAGGCTTTTCATATATGTACTTGTGTTTGTTTTTTTTTTTTTTGAATGTAAGGAACAATTTTTTGGGTGGGGAGTCCCAGCCCCGAATATATGAAATATGGAACTTTTGACGCTGTGTGATGACATGTCTATACCGCTAGAGTTTGACTTAGGATTTTCTTTTGCAATCAATGAAAAATTAAAGGAATTAAGATTGGTCCAAGTGCACAACGTAGCGGACGAGGTCCGCTGACGATTGCCGGCGTTGCCAGCTGCCCTCAGTGCTAGACTTGGTAACAATGGTTTGAATAATTCCTCATTTCATTGATAACTGACTGGTCAGCGTTAACAAAAGTGGGGATGTACCCGTTGGGTAGCTTCCCTTAGCTAAATATTAAACAAAAATTTAGCTAAGTCAAGATGCTCCTGGGTAGGGACACGACTATTTGTAGTAATACCGAAGGTGTTCGGTGTTCCAAGGGTGGGTCGTAGTGACGCCATCCTTGTCCATTAAGTAGAAGGTGCCTGGGCTAACGACTTCTACTATTTTATACGGACCTTCCCAAGTTGGGCGGAGTTTTGTTGGTGCTGGAATGACTTCCTTCATTACCCAGTCCCCCAGTTGGAGGTTCCGGGCTTTGACTCTGGCGTTGTAGAAACGCGAAACTCGTTGTTTGTTTTGCAGGTTTTGCAAATGGGCCCTGTGTCGTTTTTCCTCGAGGAGGTCCAAGTCCAGGTTGATGCCATCACCGTTAGTCTCTGGGTGGTAGCACTCGACCCGGGCGGTGGGTTGAGCTACCTCGACAGGCAGAACGGCCTCAGTTCCGAACGTCATACAAAAGGGGGTTTCACCAGTGGCGGAAGATGGAGTCGTCCTGATGGCCCAGAGTACTTCTGGAAGCTTTTCCGCCCACAAGCCCTTGGCAGTGTCGAGTTTCTTTTTTAGCAGCTTCTTGATGATCTTGTTTGCCGCCTCGACCTGGCCGTTAGTTTGTGGGTGGGCGACAGAGGCAAAGCTCATCCTGGTGCCCAGATTGGTGGTGAATGAAATGAGCTCCTCATTGTTGAACTGTGTGCCGTTGTCTGTAATGATTGTGTGTGGGACACCATAGCGGCAGTAAATGTTTTTCCAGAGGAAGTGAATGACTTTGGCGGTAGTGATGGCCGTCAGTGGCTCGGCCTCTATCCACTTGCTGTTGTAGTCGATAGCGACAATGATGTACTTGAACTGTCCCTTGGCGGTTGGGAATTTTCCCATCAAGTCGAGTCCCCATGTAGAGTGGACCCATGGACCGATGATGACTGAAAGTGGTTCAGCCGGCGCATGTGGGAGATCGGCGAACTGCTGGCATTTGTGGCAAGATTTTGACACTTGCCGGGCGTCCTCGCCAAGCGTAGGCCAAAAGTAGCCCTGTCGCATTGTACGATTGGCCAGGGATCTGGCGCCCGAGTGGTTTCCGCACTCCCCGCCGTGAATTCCTGCCAGCACGAGCTTTCCTTCCTCCGGGGTCAGACAGCGGAGGTTGGGGTGAGTGAACCCCTGGCGGTAAAGCTTGCCATTCTGGATATTGTAGCGGGTTGCTCTCCGCTGGATTTGGCGTGCCTGGACTTTATCCTCTGGTAGTGTGCCGTTGCGCTTGTATGCAGTGATTTCGTCCATCCAGCTGGGGTTGATTTCAATGTTGAAGATCTCCGCTAGGGTTTTCGTGATGCTTGGCTTATCCAGGCATTCCACCCTTGTGTCCGCTGGACTTTGATGTGGTTGGGCGGTTGCCAGTCTTGCCAGGGAATCAGCCTTGGCGTTCTTTTCCCTGGGGATTTGTGTGATGGTGTGAAAGTTGAACTTTTTGAGCAACGTTTTGACATATCCCAAGTATGCCGCCAGCTGCTGGTCCTTTGCCTGGAAGCTGTCGTTGACCTGGTTAACGACTAATTGAGAGTCGCTAAATATGTTGACGCTGTCAGCCCCCGAGTCAATGGCGAGAAGTAGACCGGCGATCAGTGCCTCGTACTCCGCCACATTGTTTGAAGCTTTGAAGTTGAATTTCAACGCGTACTCCGCGTTCAGTCCCCCGGGTCCTGTTAGGATGACTCCGGCGCCGCTGGCCTTGGTGCTGGCGGATCCGTCCACATGTAGGCTCCAATCTGACTGGAGGGGACTCGCCTCCCCGACGGTTACCACTTCCGCTCCAGGTACCATCTCTACACCGGGTTCAGGCTGACGATCGGTGAGTTCAGCGATGAAGTCCGCCACTGCCTGGCCCTTTATGGCGGTTCTTGGTTTGTATTCTATGTCGAACTCGCTGAGCTCGATGGCCCACTTGCTGAGGCGCCCCGAGTGTTCAGGGTTCTGCATTACTTGTCTCAGCGGTTGATTTGTTAACACATGGATTGTGTGGGCCTGGAAGTACTGGCGGAGGCGCCTGGCGGCAACGATAAGTGCAAGGGCCAGTTGCTCCAAGGGGGAATACCTTGTTTCTGCTCCGTTCATGCCTCTGCCGGCGTAGAACACCGGGAGCTCATCCTGGTCTTCCCTTCTAACAATTGCGCAACTTACCGCTGATGCAGATACCGCTAGATATATGAATAGGGTTTCTCCTTGGACAGGGACGGAGAGGAGAGGGACTGCCGCCAGATATTCCTTCAGGCCCTGGAACGCCGCCTGACATTCCGGATTCCAGTCGATGACCTTCTTGTGCGTTGTTTTGAGGAGTTTGAAGAATGGGGCACACTTGTCAGTGAGTCGAGAGATGAATCGAGAAAGGGCGGTTAACTTGCCCTGGAGGCACTGGACGTGCTTCTTGTATTCTGGGTCCGCCAGGTCAAGGATGGCCTGGACCTTGTCTGGGTTAGCCTCGATGCCCCGCTCGCTGACAATGTATCCCAGGAATTTGCTAGCGGTGACTGCAAAGAAACATTTTTCCGGGTTGAGGCGCATGCCGTAGGCCAGGAGAATGGTTACTATGATCCTGAGGTTTGCCATATGTCCGCCGGCCTTTATGCTCTTAACTAGCATGTCGTCCACGTAGACCTCGATGATTTTTCCCAAATGCTCCGCAAACATGGCGTTCATCAACCGCTGGTAGGTGGCACCGGCGTTCTTCAGACCGAAAGGCATGACATTGTAGCAGTAGAGGCCTTTGTCGGTCGTGAAGGTTGTGCATTCCTGGTCGCTGGGGTGCATTTTGATCTGATTGTATCCGGAGAAAGCGTCCATCATGCTGAGGAGCTCATGTCCGGCGGTGGAATCGACCAGCTGATCGATTCGGGGTAGCGGGAAACTATCCTTTGGGCACGCCTTGTTGAGGTTTTTGAAGTCAACGCACATCCGCCACTTGCCGCTGGGCTTTTTGACCATTACCAAATTTGAGATCCACTGGGGATAGACGACTTGGCGGATGAATCCAATGTCCTGGAGCTTGGCGACCTCTTCTCCGATTGCCCGATATTTTTCCTCATCGAAGGCCCTCCGCTTCTGCTTGATGGGATAAAAAGAGGGTTTGATGGTCAGTTTATGAGTGATAATCTCAGGGGAGATACCTGGCATGTCCGCGTAGGACCATGCAAAGACGGAGGCGTTATGACGTAGGAATTGAATGAGCTCTGCTTCAACTTCTGGATCTAGTTGGGCGCCTATACGGACCGTCCGTTCAGGGTGCTCGTCCGAGATGCAGACAACCTTCAAGGATGTGTCTGGGTTGACTGGCTCCTTCCTCACATACTTCTCCTCCTCATCCCTAGGGTCCTCGAAGATATTTGGTGGCGGTGCCTGGTTTCCCACCGTTAGGACATCATGGCGGCGTGTTGACCGTGCCATGGTTGTTGAATAACACTCGCGCGCCAACTGCTGGCTTCCCCTCACACTGCCTGTGCCGTTAGGCGTGGGGAACTTCAGGAGAAGCATGTACCCGGCGATAATGCACTTAAGCTTGTTGAGCGCCGGTCGTCCGAGGATGGCATTATATGAGCTGAGACAATCAACGATTATAAATTCTGTATGTACCTCCGCCATACACGGACTAGTGCCAATAGTCAACCGCATGTAGTCAGAACCGAGCGGCTGTGTGACGTCACCAGAGAAGCTGAGCAGTGGCTCATGATCCTGGAGCAACTTGTTATTCCGCTTGAGATGGCTGTAGCAACCACTGAAGATGACGTTGACAGCGGACCCGCTATCTACCAATATTCTCCCTACTGAGAACCTACCAAGAATGGCATCGACCAAGAAGGGGTCATCATGGGGTAGGTGCACCCCGCGCTCTTCTTCCTCAGAGAATGTGATAGGTTCCCAACCAACCTTTGGGACCTTGGCGGATCTCTCGTAACGGATGTTGCAGACTTCCTTTGGGTGATTAACGCGTGCGTAACGCTTTCTGGCCCTGTGAGACAAGCCCGTGATTGGAGCACCGCCGTCGATTGTGTTAATGCGGCCCAACGTCTCTACGTTGGCGATCACTGGTGGCGGTTGGCGTACCTTGAACTGTTCCATCTTGCCTTCACGGTACAAGGTCTCAATTGCCGTCTTGAGTGCGTTGCAGCTGTTGGTATTGTGGCCGCTGTCCTCGTGGTATTTGCACCATCTGCCGGTGTTTTTGGGTTTGCCCGTCTTTGGGTATTTTGCTGGAGGAGGTGGTGGGATTTGATCCTTGCACTGATTGTATATTTCCTCGTACGAGGTTGTGAGGACCGTGAAGACTGCATACCGCTGAGAAGACTCCGTTTGCTTGTTGCGGTTATCCTCCTGGGTTGGGCGGTTGCCCTTGTGGTATTGATCCTTCTGCCGCTTGTTCTGGTAGTGGCCCTGTGGCCATTCCCTCTTCTTGTCAGTTGGTGATGCGGCAGGTGCTTTGTTAACGGTTTCATGCTGACTGGAGGTGGGCTGTGTTGCCTTTGCTGGCGTTGCCGGTGGCGGTGGGACTTCTCCATATGTAATGAATTCCGCCTGGGCGTGAATGACCGCCTCACTCATGATATGGTCATATGCCGCATTTGGGTGATTGTAGTTGAGGTGATAGAGGAATGGTCCCTTGAGGAGTCCTTGCTTGAAGGCCGCCGATGCCATCGACTTGTCCAGATCGCGGCACTGAGATGCCGCCGCTCGCCACCTTGTGACGAATGCCTTGAGTGACTCATTCTCTCCCTGTTTGACTCTGAACAGCCGACTCGTGTTATGATGTCCGGCGGAGAGTAAGATGAACCGAGAGAGGAAGGTATGTGACAGTGCGTTGAATGAATCGATAGATCCTGGCGGACATTCGAAGAACCAATTCATTGCCTCTCCGTCCAATGTTTCGCTGAACAAGTGGCACAGAGTGGGGTCGTCAAATCCCTTATTGTTGGTGACCTTCTTGAAGGTGTCCATGTGGACGAAGGGGTCGGTTGCACCGCTGTAGTGCGACATCTTTGGAGTTTTGGCGTACGCGGGCCTGATAGCTTGTAGGATTTCAGCGGTGAAGGGTCCCGGTCTGGACGTGAAAAGTGGACTTTGAGTTGACGGCGCGGCGCCCGACTCCGCCCGGACCAGCCTTTGTTCCAACTGCTGCATCCTCTCCAGAATTTGGGCTGTTGCGTCGCCAGTGGGTCCGGCATATACACCCCGCTGGGTCTGCCTATGCCTTGGCGCAGGCGGACCATCCTCAGTTCTTGCCCTAATTTCCGAGCGGTTGGTGTGTGGTACCGACTCTGCTTCCTGCTCCAACATGAGTTGGGGAATGGGCGGTGGTCCCATCCCTAGTAGTTCAGGGGGGTCCAGCGGGACCTGCATCTGTACAACCGGTTCCGGTCCCAATGTACCAGCGTTGGGATGACTACGCCTTGTACTATGCGAATGCTCGCTCTGTACCGGGTTGGCGGTTCTTTCTAACGTCCTCTTCAGGTCGTCGAAACGTGACATCAGCGCGGCCACCTGTTTTTGGGCCTCGGACTTCTCTCTGCGCTCCTCTTCACGTTCTCTGTTTGCCTTGTGAAGGTCCGCCAGTGCCAACTCGTACATGGCGGCGAGGTCCTGGCCTGGTGGGCGGCTGCTGCCTGGATCCGTCTCACCGCCGGGGTTGGTTGGGGTATTGAATAGTGCGCGGTTAACCCCTACCGCTGGATTGGATGGTTGAGGGATGGCGGACTGGTCTGCCTGCTCATCAGCGTTTCCCCCGCTACCGCTAGTCATGGTAGTTGTGATGGGATGACCTCTTGTTCAAGGCTTCCCACAGACGGCGCCAATGTTAATGCTCAAAGTCTGGCGGTAGCCAAACTTCCGTTTAACGCGGGTCCGACTGGCGGACCGCTACTCTGTATGCTTGGTAATTCCTGCTAGCTGCCAAGTGAAAGACAGGGCGTCAGAGGGAGACCGCGTTGGGCGGTCTTCACTTCTCCGATGCCTAAGTCAGTTGATATATAGGCAGCATAGTAATAAATGAGAGTTAATGCGTAATTTAATGAAGGGAGAAGAGAGGACCTTTTATAGGTGAGGAGAGGTCTGATCTTCTCCTTGTTTTCGATGTGGGACTGAAGTGCTTCAGTTCCCAGTTTCAGTAGCTTCTGATGCCGTCTTGGCAGAGTGCGTGGCGGCGCGTCAGCGGTGATCCTGGGGAACGCTTGTGCTCAGGCCGTGGTCCGCCTGGCTGCCTATCTGTGGGTTACTCCTTTGACGATAGTTGGTACCTCTGGCGGTACGATGAGTGTGTCTGATTATAGCTAATTATGCTTTGCAACGTACATGTAGGTACACCCTTAAAAGTATATCTAACCTCTACCAATGCAGCCGTGGGAGCATTATTAGCACAAGATGGTGAAGCTGGGGAAAAATTTCCTATTTACAATGTGAGTAAGCTTTTGAGAGGAGCTGAAACACGCTACCCCAAGGCAGAAAGGCTTTGTTTAGCACTTATCTATGCAGCACAAAGGTTACGCCACTATTTTTTGGCTCACAAGCTTCAACTAAAGGTGAAGACAGATTTGGTCAGATATTTGCTGATAAGACCAATGCTGTTAGGATGCCTGGCAAGATGGCTGCTCCAGTTGTCTGTACTTACATGAGCATTTGCCAAGCATAATTAGCTATAATGAGCCACGCTCATGCTACCACCAGCGGTACCAACTCCCACCAACGGAGTGACCTACGGAAAGACAGCTAAGCAGGCTACCGCCTGAGCCCCGGCTCACCCCCGGATCACCACTGACGCTCCGCCACGCGCCGCGCCAAGATAGCATCAGAAGCTCCAGAAGTTGGGAACTGAAGCATATCAGTCCCACATCGAAAACATGGAAGAGGTCAGCCTCTTCCCCACCTACAAAAGGTTCTCTCCTCTCTCCTCATTAATTACGCATTTACTACTTACCTACTGTTATACTGTCAACATAAATACATTGACTAACTTAGGCATCGGAGAAGAGAAGACCGCCCAGCGCGGTCTCCCTTTGACGCCCCCTCTTTATTTTACTTAACAGGTAGCAGAAGTGTTGATTACATCACGAGTAGCGGTCCGCCCACCGGACCCGCGTTAACTGAGATTTAGCTACAGCTGAATCTTAGACATTAACATTGGCGCCCTCTGTGGGAATCCTTGAACAAAAGGCCATCCCACCACAACAATCACCATGATTAACGGTAGCGGGGGAAACGCTGAGGGCCAAGCAGATCAGTCTGCCAACCCCCATCCCACTAACCCCGCGATTAACGTTAACCCAGCGGTTAACGTTAACCGAGCATTATTCAACACTCCGGTCGACCCCAGCGTGGAACCCTAGGGCTCATCCCAGGTCCCGCTGGCTCAAACTGCAGCGGAGGCCCGACCGGGCAATATTCGCCCACCAGGCCAGGATCTCGCCTCTATGTATGAGCTGGCATTGGCGGACCTCCACAAGGCAAATAGGGAGTGCTAGTAAGAGCGCCGAGAAAAGGTCGAGGCCCAAAAGCAAGTGGCCACGTTGATGTCAAAATTCGACGAACTGAAGAAGGCGCTGGAGGCAAATGCTAACCCAGCGCAGAGCGAGCAATCGCGGAGCACCAGACATAGTCGACCCAATACCGGCGGATTAATACCCGCTCCAATCATATAGATGCAGGTACTGCTAAACCCACCCGAGTTGCTGAGAATGGGACCACCTCCCCTGCCCCGGTTAATGCTAGAGCAAGAGGCGCAGTCGCAACAACGCACCAACCGCTTCGTAACCAGGGCTAGAATTGAAGGAAATCCTCTTACCCCCAGGAGGGAGCTAGTGCAGCCGAACCTCCAGGCGGAGCCCACTGGCAACGCAACCGTCCTAATCCTGGAAAGGAGGCAACAATTAGAGCAAAGACTAATCCGAGCGGAGGGAGGCGCCCCAGCGCCAATTCCAAATCCGCTCTTTGCGTCCAGGCTAAGGCCATTCACCGCCAGGATCCTGCAAGCCGTCAGACCAGCACATGCAAAGACTCCAAAGATGCCACATTACGGCGGCATGAATGACCCCTTCGTCCATATGGACACCTTCAAAAAAGTCATTAACAACAAGGGATTTGATGACGCCACACTCTGCCACTTGTTCAGCGAAACGCTAGATAGTGAGGCAATGAGCTGGTTCTTTGAATGCCCACCAGGATCCATCGAGTCATTCCGTGCACTATCAAACGCTTTCCTTTCTCGGTTCATCCTGTTGGCCACCGGACATCACAACACAACTCAACTGTTCAACGTCAAGTAGGGCGCAGAGGAAACATTGAAGGCATTTGTCACCAGGTGGCGAGCGGCGTCATCTCAGTGCCGCGATCTTGATAAAACAATGGCATTGGCAACCTTCAAGCAGGGACTTCTAAAGGGACCATTTCTCTATCATCTCAATTACAATCATCCAAACGCCGCATATGACCACGTCATGAGCGAGGCCGTCATCCATGCACAGGCAGAATTCATCACATATGGAGAAACCCCACCATCACCGCCAACACTGGCAAAGTCCACTCAGCCCTCCTCCAGCCATCAGGAGAGCGCTAACAAAACCTCTGCTATGCTGCCAACCGATAAGAAGATTGAGTGGCAATAGGGCAACTACCAGAGCAAGCGGCAGAAGGACCAGCATTACAGCAAGGGCAACCGCTCATCCCATGGGGATAACCGCAACAAACAGACAAAGTCCTCCCAGCGGTACGCAGTGTTTATAGTCCACACAGCCTCGTATGAAGAGATATACGACCAGTGCAAAGAACAGATTCCGCCACCCCTCCCAAGAAAGTACCCAAGGGTGGGAAAGCCCAGGAACACCGGCAAGTGGTGCAAATACCACGAGGACAGCGGTCACAACACCAACAACTGCAACGCTCTCAAAACGGCAATTTAGACTTTGTATCGAGATGGTAAGATGGAACAGTTCAAGGTACGTCAACCACTATCGGTGGTCGCAAACATCGAACCCATGCGTCGCATCAACACCATCGATGGTGGTGCTCCGATCACCAACTTGTCTCACAGGGCAAGAAAGCGCTATGCACGAAAGATCCCCAAAGAAATTTGCAACATCCGCTACGAAAGATCCGCCAAACTCCTAAAGTCTGGTTGGGAACCCATTACCTTCTCGGAGGAGGAGGAGCGCGGAGTGCATTTACCCCATTATGACCCATTCTTGATTGACGCCATGCTCGATAAATGGTCAGTAGGAAGGGTCCTTGTTGACAGCGGATCCGCTGTCAACGTCATCTTCAATGGCTGCTACAACCAACTCAAGCGGAATAAAAAATTACTCCAAGATCATGAGCCACTACTCTGCTTCTCCGGTGACGTCACACAACCACTCGGTTCTGACTACATGCGCCTAGTCATCGGCACCAGCCCATGTACAGCGGAGATACATACAGAGTTCATTGTTGTCGACTGCTTCAGTTCATACAACGCCATCATTGGTCGACCAGCACTCAACAAGCTCAAGTGCATAATCGCCGGATACATGCTTCTAATGAAGTTCCCCACACCCAACAACATAGGCTGTGAGAGGGGAAGCCAACAGCTAGCATGGGAGTGCGATTCAACAACTGTGGCACCGTCGACAAACCGCCATGAGATCCTCACGGTAAGAAACCATGTGCCGGTGACAAATATTTTTGAAGATCCTAGGGATAACGAGGAGAAATATGTGAAAAAGGAGCCTGTCAACCCAGAGACATCCTTGAAGGTTATCAGCATCTCCGACGAGCACCTTGAGCGGACAGTCCGCATAGGCGCTCAACTAGCCCTATTTTTCAAAGTCCTGAAGAGGACCCACAAGAAAAAGGTTGAATGGACCCCAGACTGCGAGGCGGCATTCCAGGGTCTGAAAGAATTTTTGGCTGCAGTCCCAATTCTGTCCATTCCTGTGCAAGGCGAGGTACTGTACATTTACTTAGCGGTATCCCCGTCGGCAATAAGCTGCGCCATTGTTCGGCGGGAAGTCCAATAGGAGCTCCCAGTGTTCTACGCCGGCAGGGGCATGAACAGAGCGGAGACAAGGTATCCCCCCCTGGAGCAGCTAGCCCTCGCACTCATTGTCGTCGCTCGGCGCCTCCTCCAATACTTTCAAGCCCACATAATTCATGTCCTAACAAATCAGCCGCTGAGACAGGTAATGCAGAACCCTGAACACTCGGGGCGCCTCAGCAAGTGGGCCATCGAGCTCAGCGAGTTCGACATTGACTACAAGCCAAGAACCGCCATGAAGGGCCAAGCGGTGGCAGACTTCATCGCTGAGCTCACCGAGCGTCAGGTTGAACCCAACACAGAGGAAGAACCCAGAACGGAAATGGTAACCGCTGAGGAACCAGCCCCCCAGCAGTCAGACTGGAACCTACACATAGACGGCTCCGCTTGTGCCAAGGCCAGCGGCGCAGGAGTCATCTTGACAGGACCAGGGGGACTGAACATGGAATACGCATTAAAATTCAATTTCAAAGCCTCAAACAACATGGTGGAGTATGAAGCGCTAATTGCCGGCTTACTCCTCGCCATCGACTCGAGCGCTGACAGTGTCAACATATTCAGCGACTCCCAGTTAGTCGTTAACCAGGTCAATGACAGTTTCCAGGCCAAGGACCAACAGTTAGCGGCATACTTGGGGTACGTCAACACGCTCCTAAAAAAATTCAAATTTCACACCATCACACAGATCCCCAGGGAAAAGAACGCCAAGGCTGATTCGCTGGCAAGACTAGCAACCGCTCAACCACACCAAAGTCCGGCGAACACAAGGGTGGAGTGTCTTGACAAGCCAAGCATCACAAAAACCCTAGCGGAGATTTTCAACATTGAGGTCAATCCCAGTTGGATGGATGAAATCATCGAGTACAAGTGCAACGGGACACTGCCAGCGGATAAGATCGAAGCACGACAGCTCAAGCGGAGAGCAACCAGCTACAACATCTAGAATGGCAAGCTTTACCGCCAGGGGTTCACCCATCCCAACCTCCGGTGTCTAACCCCGGCGGAGGGAAATGACGTTCTTGCAATGATACACGCAGGGGAATGTGGAAACCACTCGGGCGCCAGATCTTTGGCAATGAGTTGAGGGTGTCCGCCGGACGGTCACTACTTTCTCAACTACCTGAGCGGACACCCTCAACTCCAGTAGGGACCACACTACTTGCGGGTTCCCGCTGACCCGAAGGCCCGGCAGATTGGGACGCCTTCACCCAGTCAATGACACCCTTTTGCTTTAGAAGGTCCAAGGTGGCGACGGCCCCGGCCTTCGCCGCTTCCGTCATTGCCTTCTTATACTCCGCCGACTGCTTGAACGCCTCCACGGCGGCGGCCTCCATTCGGCTCCTCTCCATTTCCCGCTGAGCAACCTCACCCTCCAACCGCTTCACTTCCGCGGACTTGACGGCGAAGTCCCGCTGAAGGATCTCGATCTTCTTGACCTTCGCTGCCAGCTGATCCTGCAGCAGAGCTATATCTTGCTCCAGCTGAACTACATGGTTGTTCTGCTTAATATCCCGCTCAATGGCGAAATTCAGCTTGCCGTGAGCATCCGCAGTGTCGCACTCGGCCTTGGTCAATCGCTGTTGCACCTCCGCCAGCTTGTCGTTGGCCTCCCCCGGTCAGAAACTCAGCGTACGCGGCAAACGAGTCTAGATTGCTCGTCTGCACCTCCCTACCAGCGGCCACGGTCACCTTGAGCTGGGCTTGCTTCGCCTTCTTCTGCTGGCGGTCCCCAATGGTCTCCGCTTCAGCGACATCATCCTCCTCATCAGCATCATTTTGCTGCCGCTTCCTTTGCAGTACCACCCGGGTGGCACCAGCGGCAACGGGGAGCGATCTCACCTGCGGCTCCAGCCCCGCAATAGTCACTGCCTCCTTTGAAGGCATCACCCTCTCCTTCTAGGGCCCACGACTATTGGCGGGTACTCTCTCTCTCTGCTGCACAGGCCCAGTAGGGGCCTTGCTCCCGCCAACGGCCCCTTGAGCGGTGCCTCCTCCCGCCTGAGTCACGGGCGAATCGTCGGCACCAAGATGAGAGTGATGGGGCATCGGCAGCACCACCGGAATCTCAGATTGGATCACCGCCAGTGTCTCAGGATCAACCGTAGTTTGTTGGACCTCTAGACCAGCGGCGTACATGCTCTCCAGGAAGTTGTTGATCTCCGCACGATCCATGGCCTTTTCAAACGCCTCGCGACTGGCTTTGTTTCCCGGCGGTGACTCTGCAACCATCGCACAAATCAAAAAAAAAAAAAAAAAAAGAGAAAGGGGAATAAAGGACAGTTCGGCGGGAACTACTTACTAATGGCGCGTGTCAGTTTCAAATCAACCAACAATTCCCACCCAGTGAGCAGGCGGAGATCAAGCAAGTTACGATTTTGCCAACAGCCTCGTATCCTCGCCAAGCGACACAGCTCTTCGCGCGTCAAATTGTAACGAAGACCCACTACACAAGAAACGAGGCAAGGATTAGAAAAATAAAATATATAAGTATGGTACGAGCGGTATCCGCCAAACTTCAGTCAGCGATGACTATCAACAACCTCGGATTGGCTGGAACTCTGACTTGATCCTATACGTCGGTGCCCCTTCATTTGCACCAGCGTCATACTCCTACCCCGATGCCGCCACGCAATAGGTCGCCCGCCAGGGAGACATCGAATCTTTCAGATTGTCTATAACCTTGGGTGCCCCCTGGCGGCGGGTGAGGTTCACTTGCCAGCTACACCCTTGCCGCCGCACATAGGTAAGCTAGTAGAAGTGAAGAACTTCCGCCACAGTCGACCCTTCACACCCCGATAGGCTCCATAACGAGTTCAACGCCAGTAGCAACCGCCACATGTTGGGGCAGATCTGCCCAAAGGCGAGATCAAACTCACATACCAAGATCTGAAGATTGGGAAGTAATGGGAAGGTGACACCCTGGCGGAAGACGGCCTCATAAACGGCGGCATGCCCCGTTGGCAGAATGGAGGCCCTATCATCGGCGTTCGGCGGCCGCAATATCACCACGCCAGGGAGGCGAAAGACCCGCTTCACGCGGTTGACGGCAGCCGCCGGCATCGCCCCTCTCGCCTCATCAATTGCGGTGCCATCGGGCAGAACCCAAGCTGACTCAACCTCTTCCCCGCCAGCCTCTCTCACCACACCAGTGGAACCGCTAGCGGTGCTATTGCTCGCTAGCCTCTCGTCCCGCCTTTTACGAGCAGCAACTTCCTCTCTTGCCCTAGAACTCTCAGGACGACAGGCACGACCCATGGCAACCTCCCAGGGTATGGTCTGTAGCTGCACGATGTCTAGCGGTTTGGATAGTGAGGTTCCTGCAGGGGCAGACGGACGCAACGAGTCAATAAACATCCTATCCGCCATGTTGAGCGACACGTCAGACCCGGAATCCTCACTGCTCGAGATCTCTACGACGCTAGCCATCACAAACCCTAAAACCCAAACCAGTCAGTTCCAACAGGATCTAAACTCACAATTATCTCTGTTTTCACCCAAGAACATCAAGAACACCCATACCCAGAAAACCCAGAAAATGCCAAAACAAGAACAAAATACACTCAAACCCAGATTCGACCATCTAGCAGGGCAAGAATCCTCAACCTCCTATCAAACACCTAAAACCCACCCCCAAACACAACTATACACCCTTAGAGACACCGGAGAATGCCAGAAACCACTTCGAAACCAAAAAACCAGAAATCGACAGAAGCCAACAAAAACCCAATAGAACAGGGAAGAGATGTGAGCTACCAACCTCAGCGATAGAAAATCTGGTATGCTCAAGGATTCTCGTCTTCGCTTCACGAAGTCTCCGTCCCCCAAAGATCGACAGCTCCACGGAAATTGCAGAATCTTCTCGGATCTCAGACCAAGGCTTGAGGACGACGATAATTGGTAAAAGTACAGAGTGTTAAACCTCCAGGTTTCCCTCTCTTTTATGTCAACATCAAACCAATCTAGGCCGTCCGCTGAAAAACGACATCGCACCACGACCGTACACGTGCCCCACGAACGCACTAACTCCCCGGATTAACTGAGGCGTTGCCTCGGTTACAAAATCAATAATTACTTGCATTAATGGCGAGAAGACGGGTGTGCTGCGGGGACGTTGTTCCACACGCTAACCCAATACATATCAGCCACGTGTCGGGCGCCTGCAGATGAAGCGTCTGTATGAAATAACTATCCACAAGGCGGGAATACTAACCGTCATGAGCGAGACTGTCTCCGCTAGGCGCAATTCAGCTAGCGAAACTTCTCCCTTCTCATCGTGCAAGCGAGACAGTCTCCGCTAGGCGCAACCCCGCTAGAGGAACTTCTCCCATCTCATCTTGCAAGCGAGACAGTCTCCGCTAGGCGCAACTCCGCTAGCGGAACTTCTCCCTTCGCATCTTGCAAGCGAGACAGTCTCCGCTAGGCGTAACTCCGCTAGCGGAACTTCTCCCTTCGCATCTTGCAAGCGAGACAGTCTCCGCTAGGCGCAACTCCGCTAGCGGAACTTCCCCCTTCTCATCTTGCAAGCGAGACAGTCTCCGCTAGGCGTAACTCTGCTAGCGGAACTTCTCCGTTCTCATCTTACAAGCGAGACAGTCTCCCCTAGGCGCAACTCCTCTAGCAGAACCTCTCCCTTCTCATCTTGCAAGAGAGACAGTCTCCGCTAGGCGCCACTCCGCTAGCGGAACTTCTCCCTTCTCATCTTGCAAGCGAGACAGTCTCCGCTAGGCGTAACTCTGCTAGCGGAACTTCTCCGTTCTCATCTTGTAAGCGAGACAGTCTCCCCTAGGCGTAACTCCGCTAGCGGAACCTCTCCCTTCTCATCTTGCAAGCGAGACAGTCTCCGCTAGGCGCAACTCCGTTAGCAGAACCTCTCCCTTCTCATCTTGCAAGCGACACAGTCTCCGCTAGCGGAACTTCTCCCTTTTCTTACACGCAAGATAATCTTCGCTGAGAGCACCGCCATTCACTGGGCTACTGCCAAGCAAGTCCCCATGACATTGCTCGCCACTAACTATCAGCGGAGGGACTTCCGCCAACGGCGATTCCCGAGGCCACGCCTCGCTCTGACAACGACCGCCACGCGGCGTTGCAGTCAAACCATGGTCCTCTAAGGACAAGGGGGCACGTCAACAGTCTTTGACGGCCCTGATCCGGAACGATGACCCCGCCACTTGGGTATCAAAGATCGGGCTCGCTACCCAACACCCTCTGCTCAGCGCAGCTCCCCTCAACAAACAATACACCGACCAAACAGAGGTCTATCTTAGCCGGGGAGTGGGGGACTCCCTCAGGGGCCTAGCAGGGGCCCACCCAAAAAGGTATAAAGCGTTTGCTCAGTAAATCCTTGGTTGACAACGCACTGACGCTAATTATTCTTTTGCAAGTTTAGCGGAGGAAACGCTTCGAACTGCTAGGCAACTCCCCAACCAAGATTGCCCTCATTGACTGGGGATTTGGGGGACTTGTACTTACATAGGCATTTGCAAGCATAATTAGCTATAATGAGCCACGCTCATGTTACCGCCAGCGGTACCAACTCCCGCCAAAGGAGTGACCTACGGGAGCACAGCCAAGCAGACTACTGCCTGAGCCCCGGCTCACCCCCAGATCGCCGCTGACGCGCCGCCACATGCTGCGCCAAGATGGCATCAGAAGCTCCAGAAGCGGGGAACTGAAGCATGTCAGTCTCACATCGAAAACAAGGAAGAGGTCAGCCTCTTCCCAACCTATAAAAGGTCCACTCCTCTCTCATTAATTATGCATTTACTACTTACCTACTGTTACTTTGTCAACATAAATACATTGACTAACTTAGGCATCAGAGAAGAGAAGACAGCCCAACGCGGTCTCCCTCTGACGCCCTCTGTATTTTACTTGACACCTGCAGAAGCTCTGAGAATATCACAAGTAGCGGTCCGCCCATCGGACCAGAGTTATCCAAGGTTTAGCTACCGCTGAACCTTAGACATTAACACAAGGCATGTCCCAAGGATAGCTTCCCGCTACCCCGCATTGATCAACTGGTCGATGCAACCGCTGGGCACGAGCTGCTCAGCATGATGGACGCCTTCTCCGGCTATAATCAGTTAAGATGCATTCCAGCGACCAAGAATGCACCACCTTCACAACCGACAAAGGCTTATACTGTTACAATGTCATGCCTTTCGGTTTGAAGAACGCCGGTGCAACTTACCAACGGTTGATGAATGCCATCTTCGCTGAGCATCTCGGCAAGATCATAGAGGTATACGTGGAAGACATGTTGGTCAAAAGCATCAAGGCCAGCGGACACGTGGCAAACCTCCGAATCATATTCGCCATTCTCTTGGCCTATGGTATGCGCCTCAACCTAGAAAAGTGTTTCTTTGGTGTCACCGCTAGCAAATTTCTGGGCTACATCGTCAGTGAACGGGGCATAGAGGCCAACCCTGACAAAGTGCAAGCCATCCTCAACGTGAAGTCCCCGGAATGGAAGGTGCACGTACAGAGCCTCCAAGGCAAACTAACCGCCCTTTCTCGATTCATCTCCAGACTCACTGACAGATGTCTCCCATTTTTCAAAGTGCTGAAGAGGACCCACAAGAAAGTAATTGATTGGACCCCAGATTGTGAGGCGGCATTCCAGAGCTTGAAGGAATACTTGGCAGCAGTCGCACTTCTTTCCATTTCTGTACAGGGAGAGGTATTGTACATCTACCTGGCGGTATCCCCATCAGTGGTAAGCTGCGCCATTGTACGACGAGAGGGCCAGGAAAAGCTCTCAGTATTCTACGCCTGCAAAGGCATGAACCGGGCGGAGACAAGGTATACCCCTTGTAGCAGCTCGCTCTCGCACTCATTGTCGCCGCTAGACACCTCCGCCAATACTTTTGGCCCACACAATTCATGTCTTAACAAATCAGCCGCTGAGGCAGGTAATGCAGAACCCTGAGCACTCCGGGTGCCTTAGCAGGTGGGCCATCGAGCTCAGCGAGTTTGACATTGATTACAAGCCAAAGACCGCCATGAAGGGCCAGGCGGTGGCAGATTTCATTGCTGAGCTCACCGAGCGTCAGGATGAACCCAACCTGAGGGCAGAGGCCAACATAGAAATGGTAACCGCTGAGGAACCAGCCCCTCCCCTCAGCAGCAGTCAGACTGGAACCTCCATGTAGACGGCTCTGCCTGCGCCAAAGCCTGCAGTGCTAGAGTTATCTTGACGGGACCAGGGGGACTGAACGTGGAATATGCGTTAAAGTTCAATTTCACAGCCTCAAACAACATGGCAGAGTATGAAGCGCTCATTGCGGGCATACTCCTCGCCATCGACTTAGGGGCTGACACCGTCAACATATTCAGCGACTCCCAGCTAGTCGTTAACCAGGTCAACAATCTCCCCGAGACCAACGACGAAGGCATGAACCTCGACAAATATCTCCTCGAGGATAAACGCCACAAGGCCCATTTGCACAACTTGCAAAACAAACAACGGGTATCGCGTTTCTACAACGCCAGAGTCAAAGCCTGGAACCTCCAACTGGGGGACTGGGTAATGAAAGAAGTCATTCCACCGCCAACGGCACTCCGCCCAACTTGGGAAGGACCATACAAAATTGTGGAAGTCGTTAGCCACGGCACCTTCTACTTAATGGACAAGGATGGCGTCACAACGACCCACCCTTGGAATACCGAACACCTTCGGTATTATTACAAATAGTCATGCCGCTACCCAAGAGCATCTTGACTTAGCTAAATTTTTGTTCAATATTTAGCTAAGGGAAGCTACCCAACGGGTACAACCCCGCTTTTGTAAACTCTGATCTGTCAGCTATCAATGAAACGAGGAATTATTCAAACCATTGTCACCAAGTCCAGCACAAAAGTTAACTGGCAACGCCAACAACATTAGGCGGACCACGTCCGCTACAGCGTGCACTTGGAACAATTTTAATTCCTTTAATGTTTCATTGATTGACAAAAGCACGTCAAACCTCTAGCGGTATATCAACATTCAAGCAACGACAATCACATTGGAAAATATCAGAGGCAAATAAAAAATAAAAAAAACGCTTCATATATATCCAGGGTCGGGACTCCCCGCCCAAAAAAGACTGTCAAATTATAAACAAAACAAAGCTTAGCGGCAGTACAAAAAGTGCCTCAGCGGCAATACAAAGATAAAAAAGCAACGTCTTCAGAGGTTGGGAGCAGCACCGCTTTGTTCACCCTCAACTGGCTGCTGTTGAGCGGCCATGCGTCTTGTCTGGTCGGAACCATGAGCAGTACGGCTCGGCGTCATGATGGTCCCATTCGGCCGGGTATGAGCCGCTAGAACGTTGGCCCGGGAGACTTCAGGCTGGGTAGGCACGGGGGTCCGTTGGGAGTTGTCCGCCGGACCATGATCGCTCTTCCCACTACCTGAGCGCGTACCACCCCTCTTAACGGCGGCAGGCTGTCCTGCCAGTGCTAGCGGCTGGCTCGACGTGCTGGCCGACTGCGATGCTTTGACCCAGTCAATGGCACCTTTCTTGGTTAGAAGGTCCAGGTTGGCAGCGACACCGGCCTTCGCCACCTCAGTCAGGGCTTTCTTGTATGCCGCAGACTGCTTGAAGGATTCCACGGCGGCGGCCTCTGCACGGCCCTTCTCACCTCCCAGCAGGGCAACCTCGCCCTCCAACTTCTTCAGCTCCTCAGACTTGGCGGCAAACTCCCGCTGAAAGATATCGACCTTCTTACCCTTAGCCGCCACTTGCTCCTTCAACAAAGCTATGTCCTACTCCAGGCGGGATATGTGATCGTTCCGCTCCAGGTCCCTCTCAATGGCAACCGCTCAACTTGCCGCAGGCATCCAAGGCGTCACACTCTACCTTAGTGAGGCGCCGCTCGGTCTCCGCCAGCTTGTCTTGTGCTTCCTTCAACTCCCTCTGGAGACCTTTGATCTCCTCCGTCAGTTGCCGCTCAATCTGAGGCTGGCTCGACGCTGCCAGGAACAGCTCGTGCAGCCCAACGGACAGATGTCCAAACGCCGAACTGAATGGCGACTGTTGAACGGCCGTAGAGCGAACTGTCCCATCCAGCCAGCCGAACCCGAGCCTTTCGCAGAGATGGAACAAGAATTCCCACTATGGATCAGTCAGAAACTCCGCATAAGCAGATAATTCCCGCTATGGATCAGTCAAATTAAAACGCAGGCCCGCTACAAAGAAAAAGAAGAAATGATTAGAAAAAAAAAAGTACAAGGGCATATCACACAAAAAAATCCGCTAGATTTTGTCAGCGGAGATTGGTAACAACCTCGGATTGGTTGGAACTCCGACTTAATCCTAAATGTCGGCACCCCTTCATTCACCCCCGCGTCATACTCCCACCCCGAGGTCGCAACGCAGAAGGTCGCTCGCCAGGGAGACATCGAATCCTTCAAGTTCTCTATCAATTTGGATGCCCCCTGGCTGCAAGTGAGATTTACCTGTCCGCTACAGCCCCGGCGCTTCACGTATACCAATTCATAGAAGCGTAACACCTCCGCCACGGTTGGACCCTTGCAACCGGACAGGCGCCATAGCGAGTTGAGTGCCATCAGCAACCTCCACATGTTGGGGAAAACTTGCCCAAAAGCGAGGTCAAATTCGTACACAAAGATCTAAAGATTGGGCAGTAGCGGAAAGGTGACCCCTTGGCGGAAGATGGCCTCGTGCACGGCAGCATACCCTGCTGGCAGAATGGAAGCCTTTTCATCATTGGTCGACGGGCGCAACTTCACCACGCCAGGAAGGCGAAACACCCGCTTGATACGGTTAACGGCGGCCGCTGTCATCGACCCTCCCGCCTCATCAACTACAGTACCGTCGCGGAGGACCCAGGTTGACTCTATCTCTTCCCCGCCAGCCTCTCCCCCGTCAGCGGAACCGGCAGCGGCGCTATTGCTCGCTAGCCTCTCCTCACGCCTATTACGGGCGGCAACATCCTCCCTAGCCCTAGAACTCTCTAGACGTCCAACACAACCCATCGCTAACTCCCAGGGTATGGTTTGCAGGGGTTCGATGTCTAGCGGTTCTGGCGGTGAGGTTCCTGCAGGGGTAGACAGACGCAACGAATCAATAAATATCCTATCTGAACCGCTGAACGACACGTCAGACCCGGAATCCTCACCGCTCGAGATCTCTATGACGTTAGCCATCACAAACCCTAAAACCCAAGTCAGTCAGTTCCAACAAGATCTAAACTAACCTTATGTCAAATTTTAGCCAAGAACATCAATAACACCCATACCCAGAAAACCCAGAAAGTACCAAAGCAAGAACACAATGCATATACACTCCAAACCCAGATTCGACCATCAAGCAAACCTATAAACCTCAACTCTCTGCCAAAACACCTAACCCCATACCCAAAATCATTGTAGACCCTCAACTACACCGGGAATGGCAGAAATCACTTCAAAAAAGCAAAACCAGAAACTGACAGAAAACAATGAAATAGAGGCGAGGCTCTGATCACCAACCTGAGAAACACTAGCTCTGATGCGCGTGGGGATGTCTTTCTTCACTTCAGTGGACCTCTTCTTCGACATGTAACAACTTCACTTGATTTGCAGAACGAAGACCTCAAAATCTCAGACAACAAAACCAAGCTTGAACACGACGACTTAGGATTTGGAGTGCAAAAGATGTCAAACCCACTATGGTTTCCCTATTTTTTATGTCAACATCAAACAAATCCGGGTCGTCTGCTGAAAAACGACATCAACCGAGCACCGTACTCGTGTCCCACGATCTCACCCACTATCCGGATTAATCGAAGCGTCGCCTCGGTTACAAAAACAATAATTACCTGCATTAATGGCGACGATACGGGCGTGCTGAGGAGACGTTATCACACATGCTAACCCAGTGCATGACGGCCACGTGTCGGGCACTGTCAGACAAAGCATCTATCCAAAGTAACCATCAAAGAGCAAGTATACCAATCGTTGAGTCTCCGCTAAGCGCAACTCCGCTAACGGAAATTCTCCCTTTCGTCTTGCAAGTGACACAGTCTCCGCTAAGCGCAACTCCGCTAGTGGAACTTCTCCCTTTCCTCTTGGAAGCGACAGTCTCCGCTAAGAGCAACTCCGCTAGCGGAACTTCTCCCTTTCGTCTTGCAAGCGAGACAGTCTCCGCTAAGCGCAACTCCGCTAGCAAAACTTCTCCTTTCCTCTTGCAAGCGACTGTCTCCGCTAAGCGCTACTTTGCTAGCGGAACTTCTCCCTTTCGTCTTGCAAGCGAGACAGTCTCCGCTAAATGCAACCCCGCTAACGGAACTTCTCCCTTTCCTCTTGCAAGCGACAGTCTCTGCTAAGCGCAACTCTGCTAGCGGAACTTCTCCCTTCCTCTTGCACGCGACAGTCTCCGCTAAGCGCAACTCCACTAGCGGGACTTCTCCCCTTTCATATTGAAAGAAACAGTATCCGCTAAGCGTAACTCCGCTAGCGGGATCTCTCCCCTTTCATATTGAAAGCAACAGTCTCCGCTAAGCGCAACTCCGCTAGCAGGACTTCTCCCCTTTCATCTTGAAAGCAACAGTCTCCGCTGAGCTGCAACCGGGTAGGTCCCCGCGACACTTCTTCTTGCTTACTATTAGCAGAGGGACTTCCGCCAACGGCAACTCCCGAGGCAATGCCTCAGACGACGACCGCCACGCCGCGTTACAGTCAAGCTACGTCCCTCCGGGACACGGGGATAAGTCAAACAGTCTACGACGGCCCTGATCAGGCATGTTGACCCCACAACTCGAGTATCAAAGATTGGGCTCGCTACCCAACACCCTCTGCTCCGCGCAGCTCTCCTCAACAAACAATACACTGACCAAAATGGAGGTCTATCTTAGCCGGAGAGTGGGGGACTCCCCGGGGGGCCTAGCAAGGGCCCACTCGAAAGGGTATAAAGCGTTTGCTCTGTAAGTCCATGGTTGACAACGCACTGACGCTAATTATGCCTTTGCAAGTCTAGCGGAAGTAACGCTTCAAACCGCTAAGCAACTCCCCAACCAAGATTGCCCTCCTTGATTGGGGACTTGGGGGACTTGTACTTACATGAGCATTTCCCAAGCATAATTAGCTATAATGAGCCACACTCATGCTACCGCCAGCAGTACCAACTCCCACCAACGGAGTGACCTACGGAAACACAGCCAAGCAGGCTACCGCTTGAGCCCCGGCTCACCCCCGGATCACCGCTGACGCGCCGCCACGCGCTGCGCCAAGATAGCATCAGAAGCTCCAGAAGCTGGGAACTGAAGCATATCAGTCCCACATCAAAAACATGGAAGAGGTCAGCCTCTTCCCCACCTATAAAAGGTTCTCTCCTCTCTCCTCATTAATTACGCATTTACTACTTACCTACTGTTATACTATCAACATAAATACATTGACTAACTTAGGCATCAGAGAAGAGAAGACCGCCCAGCGCGGTCTCCCTTTGACGCCCTCTGTATTTTACTTGACAGGTAGCGGAAGTGTTGATTACTTCACGAGTAGCGGTCCGCCCACTGGACCCGTGTTAACCGAGATTTAGCTATCGCTGAATCTAAGACATTAACATTATCTGAGTTCGACATTGTATGTATCACACCAAGGGCTATTAAGGGACAAGCCATGATTGACATGATCACTCTCTTCCCAGATGAAGAAGGATTAGATGTTTCTCATGATATAGTCGGAGAATTACCTAGAATGACAGCAGTGGTTGAAGAAGAAGAACCTTGGACCCTTCACTTCGACGGGTCAGCCACGGCTAATGGAGGAGGAGCTGGAGTTGTACTCGTGGACCCTAAGAGGCATGCCAAACCTCTTTCATTCAAGCTAAACTTCTCGTGCACCAATAATGTGGCAGACCATGAAGCTTTTATTGCTGGGCTCGCAACTGCACATGAATTGAGAGTCAAGAAAATCAGAGTGATCGGGGATTCAAACCTAGTAATTAGTCAATTAAAGGGAGATTTTGCAGTGAAAGAAGCAACCTTGGCACCCTATAGGACTTTGGCAGAAAAGCTAATCAAGAGGTTTGAGCAGATAACTCTTGAGCACATTCCCGGCAGCACTAACAGATACGCAGTCGCTTTAGCTACCCATGGTTCCAAGCTTTCATTCACAAGCTAGGGAGCAACCTAACGTCACTGTAATCCAAAACAACAAGCCATGTGTAGAAGCTATGATTCTCTCAAGCCCACCAAGCGAGAAAGATTGGCGGGAATCTGTCAAGAATGAGATGGCTCAGTTGGACAAAGAAGACAAGCTCAGAACATTAGGAGACTATAGTTTGATATTTGGAGAGTTATACAAGCGTCTTCCAAGAGGAGTGATGGCCCGCTGTGTAGGTGAAAAAGAAGCTCAGAGGAGATTGCAAGAAGTACATGAGACCACTTGTGGGGTTGAGCAGGTAGTCAGCTTATACCGGAGGTTGCAACGTAGAGGTTATTACTGGCCATACATGAAGAAACAAGCAGCAGAGACACAACTTACATGTCCCAAATGCTCCTTGATCCCGTCAGAGCAGGAAGGATTTATAGCAGCAATTATTGAAGATTGGAGATCACCATACTTGGAATACCTCATAACTAAAACATTGCCGGAAGATCGTAAGCATGCATACATGGTCAAGAAGACGGTAAAAAGGTATTTTGTGGATGGGAGCACGCTGTATAGAAAGGGATTCAATGGTGAGCCATTAAGATGCCTTGGGACTACTGAATGTCAGCAAGTTCTATAAGAAGTGCATGCTGGAGAATGTGGAGAGCATCAAGGAAGAAAGAAGCTTTACCGGCAGCTGTTAAACTTAGGATACTACTGGCTTAACATGTGTGAAGATGCCCATAACAGAGTCAAGAAGTGTCATACATGCCAAGCACACGGAAACTTAAGTCACAAGCCACCGACGTTGTTACAAGACATGAAAACACCTTAGCCATTCCATACTTGGTGGTTGGACTTGGTAGGAACCATTCACCCACCTTCTGGGGGCTTCATATGGATTCTCACAGCAACTGAGTCTTTCACCAAGTGGGTGGAGGCAGTTCCACTTCGTAAGGCAATGGGAGCTACAAATTCAAATTTCATAAGGGAGAACATCATTTGTAGATTTGGTATTCCTTACAAGATTGTGTCTGACAATGGAACACCATTTGTCAATCAAGAAGTAAGCAAAACACTCAAGGGATATGGAATCAAGCACAGTAAATCAACACCTTATTATCCTCAAGGGAACGGCCAAGCTGAAGCTACAAACAAGACGCTCATCCAGATCTTGAGCAATATGGTACATGAATACAAGGGAGGATGGAGCACTCATCTACTGGATGCCTTGTGGGCTTATCGCACCTCACCTAGGAGTGCCACCAGGTTCTCTCCATATTCCTTGGTTTATGGATCTGAAGCAGTTTTACCAGTAGAACTTATGATCTCGACGGCTAGAGTGCTAGCTGTTAACGATCTAGAATGGGACCTTGAAGCAACATATGAGAGACAAAAACAAGCAGAGACAAGGGCAGAAGCGTATCTGTAAAGAGTGACCAAAGCTTACAATAGAACAGTCAAAGAGAGAAGCTTCAAAGAAGGGGATTTAGTTCTTAGAACCGTTGACTGGGTAAGAAGACAGATGTCTGGCCCTTCTAAGTTCGCATCTCAGTGGGTGTTAATGTCTAAAGTTCAGCAGTAGCTAAACCTTTGATAACGCTGGTCCGATGGGCGGACCACTGTTTATAATGTTCTCGGAGCTTCCGCTACCTATCAAGTAAAATACACAGGGCGTCAGAGGGAGACCACGTTGGGCGGTCTTCACTTCTCCGATGCCTAAGTTAGTCAATGTATTTATGTTAACAAAGTAACAGTAGGAAAGATTTGAATGCGTAATCAATGAGGAGAGAAGAGAGAACCTTTTATAGGTGAGGAAAGAGTTGATCTTCTCCATGTTTTCGATGTGGGACTGATGTGCTTCAGTCCCCAGCTTCTGCCGCTGTCTTGGCGCGGCGCTTGGTGGCGCGTTAGCGGTGATCTGAGGGTGAGCCGGGGCTCAGGCGGTAGCCCGCCTGGCCGTGTTTCCGTAGGTCACACCTAAGGTGGGAGTTGGTACCGCTGGTGGTTGTATGAGCATGGCTCATTATGGCTAATTATGCTTGCAAATGCCTATGTAAGTACAAGTCCCCCAAGTCCCCAGTCAAGGAGGGCAATCTTGGTTGGGGAGTTGCCTAGCGGTTCGAAGCGTTACTTCCGCCAGACTTGCAAAACCATAATTAGCGTCAGTGCGTTGTTGACCATGGACTTGCTGAACAAACGCTTTACCCTTTTCGGTGGGCCCCTGCTAGGCCCCCCAGGGAGTCCCCCACTCCCCGGCTAAGATAGACCTCCAGTTGGCCGGTGTATTGTTTGTTGAGGAGGAGCTGCGCGGAGCAGAGGGTGTTGGGTAGCCAACCCAATCTTTGATACCCGAGTGGCGGGGGTCAGACATGCCTGATCAGGGTCGTCGAAGACTGTTGCCGCGTCCCCCCTTTGTCCCGGAGGACCCTGGTTTGACTGCAACGCCGCATGGCGGTCATTGTCAAAGTGAGGCGTTGCCTTGGGAATCGCCGTTGGCAGAAGTCCCTCCGCTGATAGTAAGCGGCCCGCAGTGTTGTTGGAACCTGGCGATGGCCCAGTGAATGGAGTTGCGGTCAGCGACGATGGCCTCATTTGCGAAGTTTGCAAGCGGGAGAAGTTCCGCTAGCGGTGTTGCGCTTTAACGGAGACTATCTGGCTTGCAAGATGACAAGGGAGAAGTTCCGCTAGCGGTGTTGCGCTTTAGCGGAGACTATCTCGCTTGCAAGACGAAAAGGGAGAAGTTCCGCTAGCGGTGTTGTGCTTAGCGGAGACTATCTAGCTTGCAAGATGACAAGGGAGAAGTTCCGCTAGCGGTGTTGTGCTTAGCGGAGACTATCTAGCTTGCAAGATGACAAGGGAGAAGTTCCGCTAGCGGTGTTGCGCTTTAGCGGAGACTATCTCGCTTGCAAGATGAAAAGGGAGAAGTTCCGCTAGCTGTGTTGCGCTTAGCGGAGACTATCTCGCGTGCAAGATGAAAAGGGAGAAGTTCCGCTAGCGGTGTTGCGCTTAGCGGAGACTATCTCGCTTGCAAGATGAAAAGGGAGAAGTTCCGCTAGCAGTGTTGCGCTTAGCGGAGACTATCTCGCTGTTGACGGTTAGTATTCTTGCCTTGTGAAATGTTACTTCGTACAGACGCTTCGTCTGAAGGCATCCGACACGTGGCTGACATGTATTGGGTTAGCGTGTGAAATAACGTCCCCGCAGCACGGCCGTCTCTTCGCCATTAATGCGAGTAATTATTGATTTTGTAACCGAGGCGACGCCTTGGTTAATCAGGGGAGTTAGTGAGTTCGAGGGGCATCTGTACGGCCGTGGTGCAATGTCGTTTTTCAGCGGACGGCCGAGATTGGCCTGATGTTGACATAAAAGAGAGGGAAACCTTGGAGGTTTAACACTTTGTACCTTTGCTCATTATCGTCGTCTTCAAGCCTTGCTCTGAGATCCGAGTATATTTTGCGATTTCCATGAAGCTATCGATTGTTGGAGGACGGCGACTGTGTGAAGCAACGACGAGAATCCTCGAGCATATCAGAGTTTGCATCCCCGAGGTTGGTATCCCAAATCTCTTCCCTGTTGTATTGGATTTTTGTTTGTTTCTGTCGATTTCTGGGTTTTTGGTTTCGTATTGATTTTCTCGCGCTCTCTGGTGTCTCTGAGGGTCTAGAATTGTGTTTAGGGGTGGGTTTTAGGTGTTTGATAGGAGGTGAAGGATTTTTGCCTTGCTAGATGGTCGAATATGGGTTTGAATGTGGATTCGGGTTGTTCTTGTTTTGGCATGGGTTTTCTTGGCATGGGTGTTCTTGGTGTTCCTCGGTGCAAACAGAGATAAGGGTGAGTTTAGATCCTGTTGGAACTTACTGGTTTTGGGTTATAGGGTTTGTGATGGCTAGCGTCGTAGAGATCTCGAGCGGTGAGGATTCCGGGTCTGACGAGTCGCTCAACGTGGCGGATAGGGTGTTTATTGACTCGTTGCGTCCGTCTGCCCCTGCAGGAACCTCACTGTCCGAACAGCTAGACATTGTGCCGCTACAGACCATACCCTGGGAAGTTGCGATGGGTCGTGCTGGTCGTCCTGAGAGTTCTAGGGCAAGAGAAGATGCCGCTAATCGCAAAAGGCGGGAGGAGAGGCTGGCGACCAATAGCGCCGCTAGCGGGTCTGCTGATTGGGTGAGAGAAGCTAGCGGGGAAGAGGTTGAGTCAGCCTGGGTTCTCGGTGACGGCACAGCGGTTGACGAGGCGGGAGGACCGATGGCGGTGGCTGCCGTCAACCGTTTTCCGCTTGCCAGGTGTAGTGAAGCTGCGACCTCCGCTGAAGGATGAGAGAGCGCTGTTCTTTCTAACGGGGCATGTCGCCGTGCATGAGGCGATCTTCTGCCAGGGAGTGACATTCTCGCTGCTGCCAAATCTTTAGATTTTGGTTTGCGAATTTGGCCTCGCCTTTGGGCAAATTTGCCCCAACATGTGGCGGTTGCTGATGGCTCTCAACTCCCTTTGGCGTTTGTCCTGTTGTGAGGGTCCAACCGTGGCGGAGGTGCTGCACTTCTACGAGTTGGTGTATGTGAGGCGCCAAGGATGCAGCGGGCAAGTGAACCTGAGTCGCCGCCAAGGGGCGCCAAAGCTGATCGAGAACTTGAAGGATTCCATGTCACCCTGGCGGGGTACCTTCTGTGTTGCCACCGCCGGATGGGAGTATCAAGCGGGGTCGAATGAGAGGGAGCCGACATTTAGGATTAAGTCAGAATTCCAACCTATCCGAGGTTGTCGCTGGCCCCCGCTACTCATGGTTGGTTTTCGTTGTACAATAACTCCTGTTGGTAATGATTTTTCCGTTTTTTTTTTTTTTTTGTAGCGGGCCTGCGGTATAACCTGACGCGTGAAGAAGAGTGTCGCGTGGCGAGAATTCGAGGCTGTTGGCAGAACCGCAACCTGCTAGATCTTCGCCTACTCACCAGGTGGGAGTTGTTGGTCGACCAACAGTTGACACGAGCCCTTGGTAAGTATCTTCCGCCGATGTGTCATTGTGTTCGGTTTTCGTCGGCCAAACTCGTTTTTTCTTGTATAGATTCTCCGCCGGGAAACTGAGTGAGCCGTGAGGCGTTTGAGAAAGCCATGGACCGCACTGAGATTAACAACTTTTTGGAGAGCATGTACGCTTCTGGTCTGGCGGCCCAGAAGACAGTCGTTAACCCAGAGACACTGGCGCTAAGCCAGTCTGAGACGCCCGTGGTGCTACCGATGCCGCACCACTCGCACCTTGGTGCCGATGGTTCGCCCGTCGTTCAAGTGGGAGTTGGTGTGGACCATGGGGCTGTCGGCGGGAGTAACGCCCCTGCTGCAACCGTGCAGCAAAAAGAGAGAATGCCCGCCAATCGGCGTGGGCCCCAGAAAGAGAAGGTGGTGTCGCCGACTGGAATAGTCACTCTTGTGGGGCAGGATCCGCAGAGGGGACTGAGGCCTGCCGCCACTGGACCCACGCAGGGGGTGCTTCAGAGGAGGCGTCGCCAAAACGACATCGATTAGGAGGAGGAATGAGACGACGTGGAAACCATCAGGGCCCGCCAGCAGAAGAGGGCAAAACAGGCCCCGACCAAAGTGGCCGCTGTCGCTGACAGGGAGGTGCCAGCGAGCGACCTGGACTCGTTTGCCGCGTACGCAGAGTTCCTGACCGACAATTAGCGGGAATTTCTTTTTCACCTCTGCGAGCGGCTTGGGTTCGGCGGGCTAGAGGGGATTGTGCGCTCGACCGATGTTGATCAATTGCCCTTTAGCTCGGCCTTTGGGCATCTCTCCATTGGGCTGCACGAGATGTTCTTGGCGGCGTCGAAACAGCCCCAGGCTGAGTGGCAGCTTAGGGAGGAGGTCAAGGGTCTCCAGTGGGAGGCCAAGGATAGGTTGGCAGATGTGGAGCGGCGCCTGACCAAGGCAGATTGTGACGCTGTGGATGCTCGCGTCAAGCTAGCTGTCGCCGTTAAGCGGGACCTGGAGCGGAATGGCCACGTCTCCAAGCTAGAGCAGGATATAGCCCTGCTGAAGGATCGAGTGGAGGCTAAGGATAAGAAGGTTGAGATCCTTCAGCGGGATTCTGCCGCCAAATCCACCGAGGTGAAGAGGCTGGAGGACGAGGTTGCTCGGCTGGAAGTTGAGGGGAACCGTGCGGCAGCCGCCGCTGTGGCTGCGTTTAAGGAGTCGGCGGAGTACAAGAAAGCGATGACCGAGGCAGCGAAGGCCGGTGCCACCGCCAACGTGGAACTGCTGAACTAGAAAGGTGCCATCGATTAGGTCAAGGCGTCCCATCCCGCTGGGCAGTCAGGTCAGAACGCACCGCCCGCGAAGGGCGTGGTTCCCGCCCAGGTTGGGGGTGCCCGCTCAGGCAGTGGAGAGAGTGGTGTGCGTCCAGCGGATGACTCTCAGCAGACCCCTCCTCCGAGTCAGTCCGAAATTTCCCGTGCTGGCTTCCTGGCCGCCCACACTCGAGCGGATGGTACCATCATAACGCCGAGCCCTACCGCTCGTGGGTTTGACCAGATGAGCCGTCAGTCCGAGCAACAACCGCCCCCAGAGGACGAGACTGCCGCTGTTGACCCTCCACACCTATGAAGATAGCTCTGTAGCTTGATGTAGTGTCGCTGAGGCCTTTGTCTTCTTTTTTTTTTTTTTTTTTTTGCGCCGCTAAGGCCCTTTTTGTGTTTTGACAATATATTTGGGAGGGGAGTCCCGACCCGTAATATACAGATGGCTTTTCCTTGTTTCCAAGATGAATGTATTTACTGATGGTGTTTAAATATTGTTGAACCGCTAGCGTTTTGACTGCTGTTTTGTGACTCAATGAAACATTAAAGGGATTAAAATTGTTCCTAGTGCACGATGTAGCGGACGTGGTCCGCCGAATATTGTTGGCGTTGCCAGTTAGTTCTTGTGCTTGGACTTGGAGACAATGGTTTGAATAATTTCACGTTTCATTGATAGCTGATGCATCAGCGTTTACAAAAAGTGGGGTTGTACCCGTTGGGTAGCTTCCCTTAGCTAAATATTGATTCAAAAATTTAGCTAAGTCAAGATGCGCTAAGGTAGCGGCATAACTATTTGTAGTAATACCAGAGGTGTTCGGTATTCCAAGGGTGGGTCGTTGTGACGCCATCCTTGTTCATCAGGTAGAAGGTGCCGGGACTGGCGACTTCTACAATTTCGTATGGGCCTTCCCAAGTTGGGCGGGGTGCCGTTGGTGGTGGAATGACTTCCTTCATTACCTAGTCCCCCAGTTGGAGGTTCCGGGTCTTGAATCTAGCGTTGTAGAAAGGTGATACCCGTTGTTTGTTTTGCAAATTGTGGAAATAGGCCTTGTGTCGTTTCTCCTCTAGGAGGTCCCTGTCAAGATTGACGCCTTCGCCGTTGGTCTCGGGGCAGTAGCCTTCGACTCTAGCGGTAGGTTGAGTTACCTCAATAGGTAGGATGGCCTCAGTTCCGAACATCATACAAAATGGTGTTTCGCCAGTGGCGGAAGTTGGGGTAGTCCTGATGGCCCATAGAACTTCCGGCAGCTTCTCCGCCCATAAGCCCTTGGCGTCGTCGAGCTTCTTTTTTAGCAGCTTCTTGATTATCTTGTTTGCTGCTTCGACTTGGCCGTTGGTTTGGGGGTGAGCGACAGATGCGAAACTCATCTTGGTGCCAAGATTGGCGGTGAAAGAGATGAGTTCCTTGTTGTTGAACTGTGTGCCGTTGTCTGTGATGATTGTGTGGGGGACACCATAGCGGCAATAAATGTTCTTCCAGAGGAAGTGAGTTACCTTGGCGGTAGTTATTGCCGTTAGTGGCTCCACCTCTATCCACTTGCTGTTGTAGTCGATGGCAACAATGATGTACTTGAACTGGCCTTTGGCGGTTTGGAATTTGCCCATCAAGTCCAGGCCCCACGTGGAGTGAATCCATGGACCAATGATGATCAACAGTGGTTCCGCCGGGGCAAGTGGGAGATCAGCATATTGTTGACATCTGTGGCAAGATCTTGATATCCTCCTGGCGTCGTCGCCGAGCGTAGGCCAAAAGTAGCCTTGTCGCATTGTGCGATTGGCTAAGGATCTGGCGCCTGAGTGGTTTCCACATTCCCCGTTGTGTATCATTGTCAGAACGACCTTTCCCTCCTCTGGGGTTAGACACCGGAGGTTGGGGTGGGTGAACCCCTGGCGGTAAAGTTTGCCATTCTGGATGTTGTAGAGGGTTGCTCTCCGCTTGAGCTGTCGTGCTTCGACTTTGTCCTCTGGCAGTGTCCCATTGCGCTTGTATTCGATGATCTCGTCCATCCAACTGGGATTGACCTCAATGTTGAAGATCTCCGCTAAGGTTTTTGTGATGCTCGGCTTGTCAAGACATTCCACCCTTGTGTCCGCTGGACTTTGGTGTGGCTGAGCGGTTGCTAGTCTTACCAGTGAATCAGCCTTGGCGTTCCTTTCCCTGGGAATCTGAGTGATGGTGTGAAATTTGAATTTCTTGAGGAGTGTCTTGACGTACCCCAAGTATGCCGCTAACTGTTGGTCCTTGGCCTGGAAACTGTCATTAACCTGGTTAACGACAAGCTGGGAGTCGCTGAAGGTGTTGACACTGTCAGCTCCTGAGTCGATGGCGAGGAGTAAGCCGGCGATTAGCGCTTCATACTCCGCCATATTGTTTGAGGCTTTGAAATTGAACTTTAACTCATATTCCACTTTCAGTCCCCCTGGCCCTGTCAAGATGACGCCGGCGCCACTGGCCCTTGCACAAGTAGAGCCGTCCACGTGTAGGTTCCAGTCCGACTGCTGGGGAGCTGGTTCTTCAGCGGTTACCATTTTCGTACCGGTGGCTGCCTCTGTGTTGGGTTCAACCTGACGCTCGGTGAGCTCTGCAATGAAGTCTGCCACCGCCTGGCCTTTCATGGCGGTTCTTGGTTTGTAGTCAATGTCGAACTCGCTGAGCTCGATGGCCCACTTGCTGAGGCGCCCCGAGTGTTCAGGGTTCTGCATTACCTGCCTCAGCGGTTGATTTGTTAAGACATGAATTGTGTGGGCTTGAAAGTACTGGCGGAGGCATCTAGCGACAACGATGAGTGCGAGAGCGAGCTGCTCCAGGGGGGGATATCTTGTTTCAGCCCCGTTCATGCCTCTGCCGGTGTAGAATACGGGGAGCTCGTCCTGGCCGTCCCGTCGGACAATTGCGCAGCTAACCGCTGACTGCGATACCGCTAGGTATATGTATAATGTCTCCCCCTGCACAGGAATAGAGAGGAGAGGAACTGCTGCCAAGTACTCTTTCAAGCTCTGGAACGCTGCCTCACAGTCTGGGTTCCAGTCGATGACCTTCTTGTGGGTTGTCTTCAGGACTTTGAAAAATGGGAGACATCTATCAGTGAGTCTGGAGATAAACCGAGAGAGAGCGGTTAGTTTGCCCTGGAGGCTCTGAACGTGTTTCTTCCACTCTGGAGCCTTCATGTTGAGGATGGCATGCACCTTGTCAGGGTTGGCCTCTATGCCCCGCTCACTGACGATGTAACCTAGAAATTTGCTGGCGGTGACGCCGAAGAAGCATTTTCCTAGGTTGAGGCGCATACCGTAGGCCAAAAGAATGGCGAATATGATTCTGAGGTTTGCCACGTGTCCGCTGGCCTTTATGCTCTTTACTAACATATCGTCCACGTAAACCTCGATGATTTTTCCCAGATGTTCCGCGAACATAGCATTCATCAGCCGCTGGTAAGTTGCACCGGTGTTCTTCAAACCGAAAGGCATGACATTGTAGCAGTATAGGCCCTTGTCAATGGTGAAGGAGGTGCACTCCTGGTCATCAGGGTGCATCTGGATTTGATTGTAGCCAGAGAAGGCGTCCATCATGCTGAGCAGCTCGTGTCCAGCGGTTGCATCGACCAGTTGGTCAATGCGAGGTAGAGGGAAGCTGTCCTTGGGGCATGCCTTGTTGAGGCCCTTGAAGTCGACACACATTCACCATTTTCCACTGGGTTTTTTGACCATGACCAAATTGGAAATCCACTGAGGGTAATTGACTTGGCGGATGAATCCAATGCCTATTGCACGGTACCTCTCCTCGTCAAGGCCACCTCTTCCCCTATTGCACGGTACCTCTCCTCGTCAAAGGCCCGTCGCCGCTGCTTGACAGGGTAGGCGGATGGTTTGATACTTAATTTGTGTGTGATGATCTCAGGGGAGATGCCTGGCATGTCAGCGTAGGACCACTCAAAGACTGCGGCGTTATCACGTAGAAATTGGGTGAGTTCAGCCGCTACCTCTGGATCTAGCTGAGCACCAATGCGGACTGTCCGCTTAGGGTGTTCGTCGGAGATGCTGATAACCCTCAAGGATGTTTCTAGGTTAACAGGCTCCTTTTTGACATATTTCTTCTCATCATCCCTAGGGTCCTCAAAGATATCTGGTGCCCGTGCACGGTTTCCCACTGTAAGGATCTCGTGGCGGCTCGTCGACCGCGACACAGTCGTTGAATAACACTCGCGTGCAAGCTGTTGACCTCCCTTCACACAGCCCGTCCCATTGGGAGTAGGGAACTTCATGAGGAGCATGTAGCCGGCGATGATGCACTTGAGCTTGTTAAGTGTCGGTCGACCAATGATGGCATTATATGAACCGAAGCAGTCCACGATGATGAACTCTGTATGGATTTCCGCCATACATTGACTGGCGCCGATAACTAGTCGCAAGTAATCAGACCCAATCGATGTGTGACGTCACCGGTGAAGCTAAGCAATGGCTCATGATCCTGTAGTAGTTTTTTATTCCGCTGAAGTTTGTCGTAGCAACCTTTGAAGATGACATTTACAGCGGACCCGCTGTCGACAAGGACCCTTCCCATTGACCATTTACCGAGTATGGCGTCGATCAGGAATGGATCGTCGTGGGGCAGATGCACCCCGCACTCCTCCTCCTCTGAGAAACTAATGGGCTCCCAACCAGATTTTGGGAGTTTGGCGGACCTCTCGTAGCGGATATTGCACACCTCCTTGGGGTGGTTAGCACATGCATAGCGATTTTTTGCCCTGTGAGACATGTTGGTTATTGGAGCCCCACCGTCAATGGTGTTGATGCGGCCCAGGGGCTCAATATTGGCGATCACGGGCGGTGGTTGGTGTACCTTGAATTGCTCCATCTTACCATCGCGGTACAGAGTCTCAATGGCTGTTTTGAGCGCATTACAGTTGTTGGTGTTGTGACTTGTGACCACTATCCTCATGGTACTTGCACCATTTACCAATATTGCGCGGTTTACCCACCCTTGGGTACTTTCTTGGGGGTGGTGGCGGAATCTGGTCCTTGCATTGGTCGTATATTTCTTCATACGAGGCCGTGAGGACCGTAAAAACTGCGTACCGCTGGGAGGACTCCGTCGGATTATTTCGGTTATCCCCATGGGATGAGCGGTTGCCCTTGTTGTAATGTTGGTCCTTCTGCCGCTTACTCTGGTGGTTGCCCTGTTGCCACTCTCTCTTCTTATCAGTTGGCGGCGCAGCAGAGGTTTTGCTAGCGGTTTCCTGATGGCTGATGGAGGGTTGGGTGGACTTTACAGGTGTTGGTGGTGGTGGTGGTGGGGTTTCTCCATATGTGATGAATTCTGCCTGTGCATGGATGACAGCTTCACTCATGACATGGTCGTAAGCGGCATTTGGATGATTGTAATTGAGGTGATAGAGAAATGGCCCCTTGAGAAGTCCCTGCTTGAAAGCTGGCAGCGCCATTGTCTTATCAAGATCGCAGCACTGGGATGTTGGCGCTCGCCACCTGGTGACAAACGCCTTCAATGTTTCCTCCGCTCCCTGTTTGAGGTTGAATAGTTGAGCTGTGTTGTGGTGTCCAGCGGCCAACAGGATGAACTGAGAGAGGAAAGCATTTGACAGTGCGTGGAATGAGTCAATGGAACCAGGCGGGGGCACTCAAAGAACGGACTCATTGCCTCGCTATCCAACGTTTCGCTGAATAAGTGGCAGAGGGTGGCGTCATCGAATCCCTTGTTACTGGTGACTTTTTTGAAGGTGTCCATATGGACAAAGGGGTTAGTCATACCGCCGTAATGTGACATCTTTGGGGTCTTTGCGTGTGCTGGGCAGATGGCATGCAGGATCCTGGCGGTGAATGGTCCCGGCTGGACTCAAATAGTGGATTTGGAATTGGCGCTGGGGCGCCTGCCTCTGCCCGGATTAGCCTTTGCTCTAGTTGTTGCATCCGCTCCAGGATTAGGGCGGTTGCGTCACCAGCGGGCCCTTCCTGGAGGTTCCGCGGAGCCAGCTCCTGCCTAGGAGCGGGTGGATTGCCTTCCATTCTAGCCTTGACTGCCGAGCGGCTGGTGTATGGTTGTGACTCCGCCTCCTGTTCCAACATTAAATGGGGCGGTGGAGGTGGTCCCATTCCCCGTAGTTCTGGCGGGTTCAGCGGTACCTGCATTTGTATGATTGGTCCGGGCATCAGTCCGCCGGTGTTGGGTTGACTGCGTCTGGTGCTCCGCGATTGCTCGCTTTGCACTGGGTTGGCGTTTGCCTCCAGCGCCCTCTTTAGCTCGTCAAATCTCGAAATTAGCGTGGCTACCTGCTTTTGGGCCTCGGCCTTTTCTCAGCTCTCCTGTTCGCGCTCTCTATTTGCTTTGTGAAGGTCCGCCAGCGCCAGCTCATACATAGCGACGAGGTCCTGCACCGGTGGGCGGCTGCCGCTCGGCTGAGCCTCCGCTGTAGTTTGGGTTAGCGGGAGCTGGGGAGTAACCTGGGGTTCCACGCCGGGGTTGACCGGTGTGCTGAACAATGCACGATTAACATTAACCGCTGGGTTAACGTCAGTCGCTGGGTTGGTGGGGTGGTGGTTGGCGGAGTGATCCGCTTGCTCCTCCGCGTTTCCCCCGCTGCCGTTAGTCATGGTGGATGTTGTGGTGGGATGGCCTTTTTTTCAAGGTTCCCACAGACGGCGCCAATGTTAATGTATAAAGTTCAGCGGTAGCTAAACCTTTGATAACGCTGGTCCGATGGGCGGACCACTGTTTATAATGTTCTCGGAGCTTCCGCTACCTGTCAAGTAAAATACAGAGGGCGTCAGAGGGAGACCGCGTTGGGCGGTCTTCACTTCTCCGATGCCTAAGTTAGTCAATGTATTTATGTTGACAAAGTAACAGTAGGTAAGAATTGAATGCGTAATCAATGAGGAGAGAAGAGAGAACCTTTTATAGGTGAGGAAAGAGTTGATCTTCTCCATGTTTTCGATGTGGGACTGATGTGCTTCAGTCCCCAACTTCTGGAGCTTCTGCCGCTGTCTTGGCGCGGCGTGTCAGCGGCGCATCAGCGGTGATCTGGGGGTGAGCCGGGGCTCAGGCAGTAGCCCGCCTGGCCGTGTTTCCGTAGGTCACACCTAAGGTGGGAGTTGGTACCGCTGGTGGTAGTATGAGCGTGGCTCATTATGGCTAATTATGCTTGCAAATGCCTATGTAAGTACAGTGGAAAGGACCATTTGTTGTTAAGGAGTCTCACAGCAGTGGTTATTACCGTCTTGTTCATGCTAACAGCGGTGAGCTGACTGATCCCATCAATGGCAAATGGCTCAAGCCTTACTACTGCTAGACCTTAATACATGAAGGTCCCTATCTTATCATTTAGTTTCCTTTCCAAGAAAAATACCTCTACCAATCTCTGTAGTCACTTGCAAAGACACATCTTCTGTTTTATTATTCAGAAGCTTTTGTATGGTACATCACCATGATGATGCCTAAGTCTGTACCAAGAAGTTTGCAATGAGAAATGAGGAGGTGTTTCCAAACAAAATCACCATTGTCTTGCTCCATTTACTAAATCATCAATATGAATCAAGATGCTCTAACTGAAGACTTCGTGAATCTATACAAGGGGACTAGCGTGAGCCTAAAAAAAACAAAAGGCGATGACAGTTTGAAATCCCAGCAACAAGATTCAATAATACAATTCCGGCAGTAAACAAAATGCTATTCGAGATTTAGCTCCAACCTTTCCAAAAAAAAGAAGAAGGGGGATGACAAGCAAGACAAGCAACATCACCATAACAATCTCCAATAATAGATAAAGATAGGCATTCATACATGCTACAGCATTCAAAGGCTAGTCCTGCTAAACAGGCCTCTATATATATGAGTGTACAATTAAAAGCAAAAGTTGCATTGCACTCATGCTACAAAGCATCATAAACCCAAATCCTAGTATAAGTAATGAAAGAAGCGATTGTCATCCTTCCAAGAAGATTCCAGTGCACACTCTATAGCAGGCATAGGAACATCGCACAAACTAAAATTCAAATCATCTTGAGCCTTGCGCAACTCTCCCTCAAGACGTGCAAGCTCCTTCTTGGTCTGTAAAACCATCTCCTGCAGACCATGGATTTTAACACACTGGTTCTCTGATCCTTCAGGCCTCATCATATAACCAAAGAAGTGTTGTGCACCTTGTTTTAGGGAATCCAACAGGAAGCCAACATTAAGACCTGCCCCCATGAAATCACGGCAAGCGTCTCTCCAAATAAGGAACACTTCTCCATCTTTTATTTGACAAACTTCCATGCTGTACAACATCATGCTAAGTTCCTTAATCAACTCGCACTTCTTTCTTGAAGTATAGCCTCGATCAATTAAGTTAAAGACATCTCCCCCATTATATCTCTCAGCAAATATAGCCAAAGGACCCGCTAACTCTGAAGGAATTTTCATGCCCGCAAAATCAGTAGTGTCTCCATTCAATGTTGGCGCAACGTCAGCCATGCTTAGAGCGGACTCCTCTTTAGAAGCAAATCGAATCATGAAGTTATTCATAAGGGTCGCCCACTCACTAGTTAACTCTTTAGCAGGCAAGCTTAGGTCAAGGCCTTGAGTCTCAATGACAGTCATCTTATCAACCTCTGGAGCATGCTTACCAGACTCAACCAATAAAGCATGTACTGCTGTGTCATGACCAACCCCGTCATTACTCTCACCTACATCCGAAGGATGATTCTGCTCCTAAAAAAAGAGGGAGGAAATCATAAGAAAAGGAAAATATGTGATCCTGTGAAATATCACATGCTTTTCACATTTCGCATTATCAAAGGGGCAAAACTCATTATCATATAACAGCAGCAATACCAAGTCCAGTATTACCACAAACTATGATGGCTGGGAAAGCATAAAGTTAGTACACATAAATACTTCAACGTCATGCTGCATTATCGTAACAAAAAAAAAATCTGTCCGCAATGCTCAAACACATTTTGCAAGCAAGACCAAGAAATCAAAACAGACACAAAAACAGACGCGTGAGTAATGCAACATACCTCAAGAGAAGAAAGTGATTCCCTAATATGTTACTCCAAGCAAATAACCAGAATCATAGCAAAAGGTGTGTCTCATTCCAATTTTGCTCTCTTTCATTTCTATTTTGTTACACATGCATTCTTTTAACTGAGAACTTGCTTCATTATAACTCATCTTACTTGCAAATTTATTCGTTCACGCTATTTAGTACTCATGGTTTTTTTCAAAACATACTTTATTTCTTTTTTTTTCTCACGAGTATTACTCCTGCTGCTGTTCCCAGCAACAAATCATCTCTCTCATCTTTCAATTATCAAATCATACGTTTCCTTCTATTCTTTTCATCACTCTTATGTCATTTTTCACACAATGTTGCAAGCATTTTATCACCATTCTTAACACAAAAGTCATGCTTGCTGCACTATATGACACACACTTCACATAACTAATACAGACGTTATCAATTTATATGTTACATTTCATTTAGTTTTACTTCTGGTAATTATTTGATTACATGATTGTCTTACTTTGTCCCACGAATTAGCAAGTAAACGCAACACTTTAACTTTTCAGCTATAGTAATTAAACATTGATTTCAAATCACCGTGCATCTTGTTCTCTCAAATACTTATTCGTTATTTAGCAAACGTAATTATGCATACAACCACCTGATGCCTATATGCATTAAACCAATACACATACGCACACATGCCCTATTAATTTTAACACATCAGCTTACTTAACCATCTAACCTCCATGTCATTACTCATTTAACTACTCTTTCATAAGCTAAGGATCTGATGAACATGCATGAAAGTGTTTTCAACACATGGCAGCAAGCAAATAAAAGGCTAAAGGCTCCAATTCAAAAGCACATCATCACGCCAATGCAAAAAAAAAAAAAATCCAAGCTTTCGGTTTCAAATAAACAAGCTACCTGATCATTATTTTCATCCTCACTTGGACTCTGCTACAAAGGCTCAAACTCTGCGTCAACCTAAGAAGAATATACTTTGTGAGCCAAAGAATCTCCGTGCATGTGACACATATAAAGAGGAAAAAGAATAGTTGGGACATACCTGATTGTCATTGCTCACACCGCCGTTTTCGATAACCTGCAAAGAAGTAATATCATCGGATTTAAAAAAAAAAAAAAAAAAAAGGGAACGAAGAAGAAGAAACAACCTGATCGTCACCATCTTGATTAATTACATCCTTGAGAGGCATTTCAGGCACATGATCAGATGCCTCTTTTGAAAAATTAGTACGGTCCTCTTTAGAAGAATCAGTTGGACCCCCTTGAGAACCCTCTCCGTGATCGGAATTCATATCGGGCAACTCAACATAAACTAGAGGACCACGAGGAGGAGGAGAACTCATAGACTTTACACGATTGCTTCGACTAAGAAGGACACCAAAATCTACATCAGCCTTCCTCTTCGTCCCTTTTTCACTTCAAAACTTGTAGCATTCGCTTGCTTTGCATGAGAAGTACCACTTGCTCGGGAAGTTGAAGATGTTTTCTTCTTCACCTCCTTGTTCTTTTGAAGCAAGAATCATCAACTTGACTCCATGACGGGTCGTATGCATGAACTTATCAAAATCCACTTTGGGCTTGAAGCGTCGAATAGGTTTTTAGGTGTTTTGTTCCTTCACATTACCCTTGTCACCTGCCTTCTTGTCATGCTTCCTTCCTTTTTTTCTTCGCACTCTTAGCTTCAAAACCTTTTAAATAACCGACAATCTTTCTAGTACCATCGCTGTACACTTCAGTATAGGTGAGGTTATGCTTTTCAGCATAAGTCAGTTCAGTCTTAGGACTGGCCAACCTACTGTTGGTAATAGGTCCCAACTCTAACTGAGGGCTGCTGGCTTCCACAAAGAGCCTGAACCTGCACAACACCCCCTCCAATAGCAACTATAAGCATGGGAAACGTTAGCATTTGCAGCATTCCCTGGCAACTGAGATGGGAGGTCCGCAATTCTGCCAGCGAAATCAAGTGCACATCTAAGCTCCACAGGAGAACAATTCCTAGTATTCGAATTAAGAGAGCGAGGTGGAGGCGAGGGAACATCTTGAAGGTAACCAAGTTGCTGCATCACTCTATCAGGAGAATAAACAACAGTGAAAAGATCTAAGTCCTCCTTATCCTCACTAATGGATGGGATAAAATTTGGGCGAATAGTTAAGTAGAGCTCAACACGACCAAGAGCCGTAGCACACTGCTCTTCTCTACCAGAAAATGAAAAGGTCTCAGACTCAGAAGGTTGGAGATAGGGCTGCCAAATGAAATTACTTACATCATCCAACATACTAGGGGTAAACACTGTCTTATCTTGCTTCCTTTTGAACCAGCGACACAGCAGAGGAAGTACCGGCTGCAAATATTCAGTATGTGCTTGCTTGCTGCCTTCCTTGTCGTTGTTCTACAATTCCAAGGATAGACTTGTTGTCAATTTTAATTTAGTACTCGCAAGTGCACGAATCAATTGTAGAATAGAGGTGCAAGCACGAGGTCATTCCCTCAAGGACTGATTGAGACAATTTTGTTATGACAAATGTGCTATACTTAAGTGAAACAAACTGATTTTTATGATGTGATTGAGGTTTAAACAGAAAATTAAAGAAAGAAAAACTGAAATTAAAGACAAGAATGAGCAATGAGATTTAAACTCTAAAGAAAGCAGATTATGAAGATGCTAAAGCATTGAATCCACCACCTAATACTTCTAACCTATTTCCCAATTGATAACAATTGAATTCCCTTGATTTCATGCTAAAGATTTCCGTACATAAGCCTTATTGATCCCAGACATATGCCAAAGTTCTTCTAACCTATGAATTCCAACTTATTGATCCTGTATAGAACTCAAGTAGCCAAACTATAATTTACTCCACTTAATGATCAAGTTCAAGCAAACATGTTCAACTCCATTAAGCACAAAAGAACTAGAAAATCATGCAAACAAGAATATCGACTATGATCAAGCACTTGTATTCTTAATTCACAACTCTTTAATCACAAGATTGAATTATCTTTTGGCACCCTAGAAAACATCTACTCATTGATCAAGCATCATGTTCTCCAACCAAATAACTCATAAACAAAACCTAGGTCTTATTGATCCCGAGCAAAGATTTTGAATAAAAGTTCTATTGAAACGGTCATTAAGAGTTTAACATAGAAATCCAGAAATTCAATAGCAAACCAACTAAAGAAATAGAATAGTCATACTAGGGGCTTCATCTCAGCCCTAGCTTAGAAGTTTAGCAATCCATAACTACGAAAAGCATGACTAGAATCAAAGAAATCATGAAACAGACAATGGAAGAATTGAGGAACTTGGAACCAGCGTTGGTGAGAGCTTCTCTTCTCCTCGTTCTGTGCGGAATCTGCTGCCTCTTGTGTCTCTAGACGTTCTAGGTTTTCTGCCTTGTATGTCTCCCCCAATTCCTACTTGAATTGGGCTTCTTAGGTCTTCTAGTCCAACTTGGAATAGCTTTCTTCTCTCCAAAGAAACGCAGGGTTATTAAAGTCAATGCAAGAAATTACTCCAAGTATACCAGATACGTTCAGTCTTATCCCATTCAAGTACTAAGAGCAATGGATTTGGGCTTCACAAACCAGATTCTCAAAAGATATGCAAAATCCGTCAGAATCTGCCTTCCCGAACTAGGTTCACTTAAATCATCATAACTTGCTCCACAAGAATGCGAATCCACTTCCGTAAAATTCCTCAGAAAGCTAACATCCGTATCTTTCCAATGGTATAAGGCTCGCCTGCTACTTCCTTGTGAGAAGGTACAGTTTAATCCGCGAAGTTGACGCACAGCAGAGACAATTCTGGACACTCAGGATAGCAAGCACCCTTTCAATCCTGCGTTTGACTTTAAGCTCCAAATCTTTCTTTTCTCCAATTTAACCTACAAAACACAAACACAAAGTAAATGACTCAAAAATGATAAGAACTAAGCCTAGAATCCTACATTTAAGGGTATAAAAATCTATGAAATTATGAACCTATCAAATACCCCCAAACTTGGATTTTGCTTGTCCTCGAGCAAACAAGAAAAGAAAAATAAATATGACTCAAAGCACGGACCTAATGTCTTCCAAACAACTCAGAGAACTTATATTGCCCACAAGTATGGTCAGTCAAGATTCAAGCAAGCACAATATCAAATTCACAACTTCATTTAAAAGCTAATCTATTTTGATGACCATCATGCTCAAAATTTAGTGCAAGGACAATCAAACCAATGCGACAAAAGAAACCCAACCTCCTCATGTGTCAAACAAGTGTCAACTCAATTCCTCACAAGGATGCACTCAATTTCTTTTCTCTCATGATTTTCTGACTATGGCATAAGCTTCCATTTTCACTCAACTTATATGTGAGAGGAATGATGTATAAAGGCAAACAAATAGCTCACATATGAAAACAAGAAAGAAAAGCTTTTTCTGATAATATTTTTTTTTATTATGATCTCATGATTGGAATGCCAAAACTCGGATGAAAGGCCAGTGACACCACATGCTCACCCCTCTGCACAAGTCTCCACAAATCGAATGCACAACTTCAAAGATCAAAGAGGTCTTTATTTAGGGTTGTAATGGGGCCATGGTTGTAAGTTTCAAGAAAGAAAGAATCGGGAAATCACAAAAATTCTAAGGAAATTAGTAGAGCACTACGATGATAATGTAGAGAGATAAGAACTTCAGTGAATTTCCTCAAGGCAATAAAACATGAAACACGCGAAGCAAGACATTTTTTTTTTTTCTTGAGGCCGGATATCGTCTTTTTGGGCCTTTGCTTCATTCTAAACTCCCATAATACAATAACACAACTTATCGAATCCAAGGAAAATTTTCTACTTTTTGTACTTTTGATTTTTTTCTCGGCTATTTTCCTTTTTTTCTTTTTTTTTTCTTTAGCCATCAATATATATTTTTTTCTTCCTTGGATCGACATTTACAATAACATTCCCCCATACTTGCTTACAAAAATAACTTGAACAATAATGAATCTCTGAAAATTTTGCTCCACTAACTCCTTAGAATAGGGTCAAGATATAGCTATACTAGGTTAACGGGTAAGGAATTTGTGGTTGACAAAAGAAAAGGCCTAATGTAGGCTCAAGGGGGTTTATCTAGGGGGTTGCACAACTTGTGTGCATAAAGGGACACAGGCTTTATTTGGCTATGGTGGGTAATCCTAGTGCCTTTATCCTTTCCCATCCATCATGCAATTCAACCATACGCTTTGAGAGGCTTTGGGGAAAGTTCTAGCATTTGTCCTTGTATAAAATATGCAAGTCGAATCCGAGTCTCAACCAAGATGAATAAAAGATGAGATCATGCAAAATCCACGTCAAGAAAATAGGATGATCTATTCTAATTCACTCAGAAAAGAAAAGCACATATATAGGCTCAAATTCTCACAAGGGTTAAAATCAAGTTTAACTCATCCTAGCATGCATCAATCAAATTTCAATCATAGCACCAATCTAACCATCAATGCAAGACAAGCTGAGCATAATAGTCATAAAAATCTATTAACAATTACTTAAAATAATGAATCAATACATGCTTGCAATCATCTTGAGACCATAATATTAATCCGTAAGAAGTTCATGCTCATCATAGTATTTGGAAGAACCCTAAGACTTAGACTAACAAACAAAACTAAAAACCCAATGAAAAACACAAAAAGAAATTTTTTTTTTAATTTTAATTTTATTCGTTTTTTTTTTTTTTTTTTTTTTTTTTTTTTGAATAAGGTAAAACAAAACACCAACCACAGACCTAAAATAAAATAAAAATACGAAATCCCACCCCCAAACTTAAATTGAGCATTGTCCGCAATGTGAAGAACAAATCAGTACCAGGATTGAAGTGCATACTGCAATCCCAGAATATAAAACAGCAGTACAACAATAAAAGTAAGGGGACAGAACGACCAAAAAAAAAAACTAACGGATGAAAATAAACTAAAATAGAAGAAAAGAGTTAGGAAACGTCCCTGGTATGAAGGTAGCAGATGTGACATGATTAGAAGCCTCATTCTTGCTGAACACGCACTCCTTTTCTTCCAAGAATCATTGGGTTGCCTCCCAACAAGCGCTAAGTTTTATGTCTTCAGCCAGACCAAGTTTAAGCTCATTCATTTGGAGGATCAGTGAAGGAAACATGCTGCTCATTGGTGTCAAAAGATGTCTCCAAGTACGGTTTGAGACGTTGACCATTCACTTTGAAGATAGAGTTGTTCCTCAAGTTCTTAATTTCAATTGCTCCATGGGGAAACACCTTTGTGACCAGAAAAGGACCCATCCACCGAGATTTCAACTTCCCTGGAAAGAGTCTCAGTCGAGAGTTATATAGCAGCACCTTTTGGTTTGGTTCGAATGTCTTTTGACGAATGACTTTATCATGAAACCTCTTGGTGCGCTCCTTGTAAATTTTTGCATTCTCATAAGACTCATTACGAATTTCCTCCATCTCATTCAGCTGCAATGCTCTCTGTTCACCGACTGCATTCATGTCAAAATTGTAGTGCTTGATTGCCCAATATGCTCGGTGCTCTAACTCCACCGGAAGATGACAAGCCTTCCCAAAAACTAAGCGATATGGTGACATGCCAATTGGAGTTTTATAGGCTGTCCTATACGCCCATAGAGCATCATTCAAACATTGAGACCAATCTTTCCTATCCGGGCGAACTGTTTTCTCCAAAATATTTTTAATTTCCCGGTTGGAAATCTCAACTTGACCACTAGTTTGAGGGTGGTAAGGTGTAGCCACTTTGTGAGTGATGGAATATTTCTTCATAAGTGATGCGAATGGCTTGTTGCAAAAGTGTAGTCCTCCATCGCTTATAATGGCTCTAGGAGTGCCAAAACGAGCAAAAATATTGTCTTTGAGAAAAGAAAGTACCACCTTGTGATCATTAGTCTTGCAAGCAATTGCTTCAACCCACTTTGATACATAATCCACTGCCACCAATATGTAGAGATTGCCAAAGGATTGAGGGAAAGGTCCCATGAAGTCTATTCCCCAAACATCAAATAATTCAACCACCAAAATATTACTCAAAGGCATCATGTCACGTTTAGAGATATTACCCATTCGTTGGCAGCGATCACATGAAGAACAAAATTCAAAGGAATCCTTGAATAATGTTGGCCAATAAAAGCCACTTTGAAGAACTTTAGCTGCTGTTTTCTTGGCTCCAAAATGCCCGCCACAAGCATAACTATGACAGAAACGAAGAATGCTTTGAAACTCACTTTCTGGTACACATCTTCTAACCAACTGATCTGAGCAATATTTGAATAAATACGGTTCATCCCAAATATAATGCTTCACTTTAGAAAGAAATTTCTCCCTCTCTTGCTTGCTCCAATGATCTGGAATTTTTTTAGTAACAATAAAGTTCACAATATGAGCAAACCAAGGAGGAGAATCACGTACCATAAACAATTGTTCATCAGGGAAATTTTCATTCAAAGGAAGGCAGTCCACTTCATCATCTTCATGCACCAATCTACTCAAGTGGTCTGCAACCACATTCTCACTTCCTTTTTTATCTTTTATCTCCAAATCAAATTCTTGAAGTAAAAGAACCCAACGGATTAGCCGAGGCTTGGCATCTTTCTTGGCAAGTAAATATTTAAGGGCAGCATGATCAGTGTAGACAATTACTTTGGAACCAATCAAATAAGACCGAAATTTGTCTAGAGCAAACACAACCGCAAGCAACTCTTTCTCAGTGGTAGAATAGTTAAGTTGAGCATCATTTAGAGTCTTTGAAGCATAATAAATAGCATGAGGAAGCCTCTCTATACGCTGCCCCAAAACTGCACCCACCGCATAATCCGACGCATCACACATTAATTCAAATGGTAAGTTCCAATCCGGAGGCTTTATGATAGGAGCTGAAGTTAGGAGGGCCTTGAGCTTGTTAAACACCTCTAGACATGCTTCATCAAACACAAATTCTGCATCTTTTGCTAATAAATTGCTCAATGGTCCTGCAATCTTACTAAAATCCTTCATGAAACGCCGATAAAATCCGGCGTGGCCAAGGAAAGAACGTACTCCCTTTACTGTTGTTGGTGGAGGAAGATTGGTAATTAAATCTACTTTTGCCTTGTCAACTTCAATGCCTTTGCTTGAAACAATATGTCCCAACACAATACCTTGCTTGACCATAAAATGGCACTTCTCCCAATTTAGAACAAGATTGGTTTCTTGACATCTTTTGAGCACTAGAGTTAAATGAAGCAAACAATCATCAAAAGAAGAACCAAAAACAGAGAAGTCGTCCATAAATACCTCAATAAATCGCTCCACCATGTCGGAGAAAATACTCATCATACACCGTTGGAAGGTAGCAGGTGCATTACACAATCCAAAAGGCATTCTCCGGTAAGCGAAAGTACCAAAAGGACAAGTAAATGTAGTCTTTTCTTGGTCCTCCGGTGCAATAGGAATTTGATTATACCCTGAATAGCCGTCAAGGAAACAATAATAATTATGACCCGCCAATCGCTCGAGCATCTGATCAATAAAAGGTAATGGAAAGTGGTCTTTGCGTGTGGCAGTGTTGAGCTTTCGGTAATCAATACATACTCTCCAACCCGTAGTCATCCTTGTAGGCACTAATTCATCTTTCTCATTCTTCACAACGGTTATTCCCGACTTCTTAGGCACCACTTGAACTGGGCTAACCCATTGGCTATCTGAAATTGGATATATAACTCCAACATCGAGGAGCTTCAAAATTTCAGCCCGCACAACTTCTTTCATTGGTGGATTCAAACGCCTTTGTGCATCACGTGTTGGCTTCATATTGTCTTCAAGATGGATTCGGTGCATACACATTGTAGGACTTATACCTTTAATATCTGCAATTGTCCATCCAATCGCTGTTTTGTGAGCTTGAAGAACTTGCAACAACTTCTTTTCATCTTCTTCACAAAGGTCCGAAGCAATAATCACTGGAAGTGTCTCACTTTCACCCAAAAATACATATTTCAAGTGTTGTGGCAGTGGCTTGAGCTCTAACTTCGGTGCTTGCTGAATGGAAGGCACAACTTTATTTGTGGACAAAGGTAAAGACTCAAATTGGTTCCACTTTCTTGATTCAAAAACCGGTGCAACATTAAGAAGCTTCTCTAACTCATCAACCTCTTTCTTGGCATCAAAATCCATTCCAGATTGTGTCAAGCATACTTCAAGGGGATCTTGAGATGAATTCAAAACAAAAGATTCATGAGTAATAGGAGAAATAGAATCAACCATAAAGCATTTACCATCATCAGAGGGACGTCGACCCGCTTCAAAAATCTTGTACTCCACTGACATGTCACCAACTGTCATAGATAGAAGTCCATCTTTTACTTTAATTATGGTATCAGCAGTAGCCATAAATGCACGACCCAAAATGATTGGTACATCCTCACTTGAATAAGCATCTGGTTCAGTTTCGAGAATGACAAAATCTGCAGGCAATATGAACTTATCAACCTTCACTAACACATCTTCAACAATTCCCTTTGGCCTCTTGACTGATCGGTCTGCAAATTGCAAGGTGATTGATGTTGGTTGCAGGTCACCAAGCTTTAATTTCAAATATAGAGAGTATGGCATCAAGTTAACGCTGGCACCCAAGTCCATCAAAGCACGCTCAAAATAATGATCACCAATTGTGCAGGGGATTGTAAAGCTTCCTGGATCCTTCAACTTTGGAGGGAGTCTCCTTTGAATTACGGCACTGACCTCTTCTGACAACAACACCTTCTCATGATCTTCAAATTTTCTCTTATTAGGGCATAACTCCTTCAAAAACTTCGCATAAGCTGGGATTTGTTTAATGGCATCAAGCAAAGGAATATTAATTTGCACCTTGCGAAATAGTTCCATAATCTCGGTCAAGTGCCTATCTTTCTTTGGCTTCTGAAGCAACTGTGGATATGGAGGTTGAGGAACAAATTGAGACTCTGCAGTAGGCCTTAAAGTCGTTTCTGGGGTGCTAGAAGTCGCTGGGTTCGAATCAGTTCGTTTTCGGGATTGCTGTTGCAGCTTCAATCCTCCTGCAGAATCTTTCTCTGCTGACTCATTAATTTTTGGGATAGCAACAGACTCATCAATCCCCTGTTCGACTTCTTCTTTTTGTTCGACTTCTTGAATATCTCCTGGACTACGAACTTTAATATCAACTTCTTTTCCACTCCTCAACGTGATCACAGCTTTCATAGGCTCATGTTTCTCAAATTCACCCCTTGGATTAGCAAGAGTTTGGCTAGGTAAACGCCCTTGTTCTCTCTCATTCAAGGCAGTGGCAATCTGACCAACTTGAACTTCTAGCTTAGAAATAGCTTGAGATTGAACTTGCTGCTCTTTCTTGGTCTCTTGAATAGCTTGAAGCATCTGAGCATTGGCCTTTTGAAATTCCATCTGATTTTGGGCAAGTTGTTGCATGGTTTCTTCAAGAGATGGTTTCTTTTGTTCAATTGGCCCTTGATAATTTTGCATGGGAGGATTCCTTGGCATCTGCACTTGATTATTATTGCTATAAGAGAAATTTGGATGTTGCCTCCAACCTGGATTATAAGTATTTGAAAAAGGATCATTCACAGGCCTTCTATAATTATTCACCATGTTGACTTGCTCATCTTGGAAGAAATTTTCAGAACACGCCTCGGTGGTATGTGCAATACTTGAACACAAAGCACATGTCTCCCTTGCAGCCTTATTTAACAGAGGAGTAAGGCTCTTCATTTGTCTTGCCAAGACTGCAACTTGCTCTTCCAACTTAGTACTTGCACTAACCTCATATAGTCCTCCTCTTTTGGGCACTGATGTATAAGGATCATATTGCTGTGAATTTTCACATATAGTCTCAAAAGCTTGAATTGCCTCTTCTGCCGTCTTTCCCATCAAGCTTCCACCAACTGTAGCATCCACCATACTTCTACTTTGGGAGTTCAAACCTCTGTAGAAAAATTGAGCCTTTTGGGGTTTAGAAAATCCATGGTGAGGACACTTCAAGAACAAATCCTTATAACGCTCCCAACTCTCATAAAAAGGTTCTCCCTCAGGTTGGGAGAAGCCAAAAATTTCTGCTTGGAGAGCATTGGTTTTCTTAGCTGGGAAGAATTTCAACAAGAACTTTTTAACCAAATCATCCCAAGTATTGATGGAACCAGGGGGAAGAGAGCTTAGCCACTTTCTTGCTTTGTCTTTCAATGAAAAAGGAAAAAGCCTTAAACGGATCTGCTTATCTGATATCTCATACCGAAAAGTTCCACATATGTCTTTGAATTCCTCCACATGGAGATAAGGATCTTCATTCGTCTTCCCATAAAAGTTAGGCAAGCTCTGGATTGTTGCTGGTCTAATCTCAAAACGCACTCCTGCAGGAATAGGAGCTACAACAATACAAGATGATGTTGTGAGTGCAGTAGGAGCCGTGAACTCCTTCAATGCTTTTGTTTCATCTTCTGCCATTGGAACCGCAACTTGTTCTTGAGTTCTTGCTTGCCTTAAAAGTCTTCTACGAGTTCGTTCAATCTCCGGATCGTATACAATGATATCTAAATTCTGGGATCGACGACCTTGCATAAACAAAATTCAAACCTACACGAAAAATAAACAAAAAAAATAAGTAAAAGAAAAGAAAAGAAAAGAAAACTATACAAAAATTAAGTATGGCACAACTGACAGATCAAATTGAATTAAGTCAGTCCCCGGCAACGGCGCCAAAAACTTGTTGTCAATTTTAATTTAGTACTCGCAAGTGCACGAATCAATTGTAGAATAGAGGTGCAAGCACGAGGTCATTGCCTCAAGGACTGATTGAGACAATTTTGTTATGACAAATGTGCTATACTTAAGTGAAACAAACTGATTTTTATGATGTGATTGAGGTTTAAACAGAAAATTAAAGAAAGAAAAACTGAAATTAAAGACAAGAATGAGCAATGAGATTTAAACTCTAAAGAAAGCAGATTATGAAGATGCTAAAGCATTGAATCCACCACCTAATACTTCTAACCTATTTCCCAATTGATAACAATTGAATTCCCTTGATTTCATGCTAAAGATTTCCGTACATAAGCCTTATTGATCCCAGACATATGCCAAAGTTCTTCTAACCTATGAATTCCAACTTATTGATCCTGTATAGAACTCAAGTAGCCAAACTATAATTTACTCCACTTAATGATCAAGTTCAAGCAAACATGTTCAACTCCATTAAGCACAAAAGAACTAGAAAATCATGCAAACAAGAATATCGACTATGATCAAGCACTTGTATTCTTAATTCACAACTCTTTAATCACAAGATTGAATTATCTTTTGGCACCCTAGAAAACATCTACTCATTGATCAAGCATCATGTTCTCCAACCAAATAACTCATAAACAAAACCTAGGTCTTATTGATCCCGAGCAAAGATTTTGAATAAAAGTTCTATTGAAACGGTCATTAAGAGTTTAACATAGAAATCCAGAAATTCAATAGCAAACCAACTAAAGAAATAGAATAGTCATACTAGGGGCTTCATCTCAGCCCTAGCTTAGAAGTTTAGCAATCCATAACTACGAAAAGCATGACTAGAATCAAAGAAATCATGAAACAGACAATGGAAGAATTGAGGAACTTGGAACCAGCGTTGGTGAGAGCTTCTCTTCTCCTCGTTCTGTGCGGAATCTGCTGCCTCTTGTGTCTCTAGACATTCTAGGTTTTCTGCCTTGTATGTCTCCCCCAATTCCTACTTGAATTGTCCCCCAATTCCTACTTGAATTGGGCTTCTTAGGTCTTCTAGTCCAACTTGGAATAGCTTTCTTCTCTCCAAAGAAACGCAGGGTTATTAAAGTCAATGCAAGAAATTACTCCAAGTATACCAGATACGTTCAGTCTTATCCCATTCAAGTACTAAGAGCAATGGATTTGGGCTTCACAAACCAGATTCTCAAAAGATATGCAAAATCCGTCAGAATCTGCCTTCCCGAACTAGGTTCACTTAAATCATCATAACTTGCTCCACAAGAATGCGAATCCACTTTCGTAAAATTCCTCAGAAAGCTAACATCCGTATCTTTCCAATGGTATAAGGCTCGCCTGCTACTTCCTTGTGAGAAGGTACAGTTTAATCCGCGAAGTTGACGCACAGCAGAGACAATTCTGGACACTCAGGATAGCAAGCACCCTTTCAATCCTGCGTTTGACTTTAAGCTCCAAATCTTTCTTTTCTCCAATTTAACCTACAAAACACAAACACAAAGTAAATGACTCAAAAATGATAAGAACTAAGCCTAGAATCCTACATTTAAGGGTATAAAAATCTATGAAATTATGAACCTATCAAGACTCATGGTCAGGGGTTTCAACCTTTAGCCCTTTGAACCGTTCCCAGATGAATACTTGCAAAAAGGTGGTAGAAACCAAAGTAGTAACTCCACACCGACCAACACTCTCTAACTCATCAACAACGATGTAGTTATTGGGTTTGGTGCCTATCCCTCCTTGGTGGAGATATTTTGCATGGCATGAATGCATGGTATTAATTGTTTGTGCATTCAAGGTGACAACTTATGCATTGGATATAAATCACTATGCCAAAAAGGCCTTCAGACGACACGCATCAGACGACATAAGTTTTGTTTTATGTCGTCTGAGTTTTTCAGACGACATAATTTTCTTTTCTGTCGTCTGAATATACACTAAAACCATACTGGTTTAATTTGGAAAAATGGTGAGCATTCAGACAACACATTTGTGTAGTTGTAGAAGGTGGTGATTTCCTATCTCAAATTTGGATAAATGGTGAGCATTCAGACAACACTTATATGTTGTTTGAAAAGATGGGAAAAAACCCTAGCAGAAATTTTAGATTTCCCTCCAACAAGTTGAGTCTTTTTCCTCTTAAGCGCCCAAACCTTATAGTTGACTAATCAATGGGGTGATATTTAGACAACATATAAGTGTTGTCTGACTAAGGTGAGTTTGACTTTTTTGGTTTTAGGTCTCTTTTGGCATAACATAAACCCTTCGTGTTTTTTCATTCCCACAAACTCTGTCTAAAACTCTCTCTCCTTCAGCAAAACCCCGTCTTCCTCTCCATCTCTCTCATTTCCTTCCCCAAACCCCGCAACCTCCCCAACAGCCACCACAATCACTCTCAATCAAAAACCAACATGCCCCAAACTCCGCCTCTTCCTCTTCCGGCTCAACCCTCCGTTCAGATCCAATCCCCAGAAGGCTGCTCTCCCAAAAACAATGGTTTTTTTAATTTGGGCATTTAGGGTTCTTCTTATTTTGGGGTTTGTCTGGTTTCTTACATTTTTCTCATGATTTTTCTTACTGCAGATTGAAATTGATGAAATCTCTCTCGCAAAGGCAATGCTTCGAGGCGTGGCTGGAGGAGGTGCGACCTGGCCTGGACTCGTGGGGCGAAGGGAAGGCAAAGTGGTGAGGAGTGAGGACTCTGTGAGCTACTTATACAGGCTGGGCAAAGAGGCCGATAACAACAACATCGCCGTAGGATCCCGGGGAGGCGTCGTCGATAATCTTTATGTCGGCAAATCCCTCAATCGAGACTCCGATATCGTCTTTGATTATCGATAAAAGGTCACCAGGTACTGGAAGTACCTGCAAGGCGATTATTACATTGCGCCTCTCTTCATGGTATGATGGACTTCGATAACCTTCTCGATTTCAAGAACGACGACCCACTCCTCAACCCTCTGCTAAGAAAAGGTGGGTCTTCTCTTCTCTTCGAATTGGTATTTAGGTTTTCTTGCTTTCTCACTTTACTTTCTTGATTCATTTAATTTTTTTGTATGAATTTTGCTCTCTTAGAACTTAAAATTTCATTCCTTCTTTTTTGTTCTCGACCTTTTCAACTCTTGAGTGTATTAGGAAATTGGATGATATTTTGACTGATGTGAACTGGAGAAGGTGAGGTCTTGGTTGCCAAGTGGGAAGGTTAAGCCTGTGCGGTTGAATGATGTGAACTGGGGGATTAGTTGGAAAGATCGGCGAATTCCATTGTAAGTTTTGTGTCACAGTTTAATATTAGACTCTGTTAGTTTTTGAAAGAATGTTTGGTTCCTTTTTGAGTTGGGAAAATGATTTTGATAATTCTGTAAATGTTTTTGTGGTTGATATTAGGCATGAAACTTTATCTCTGCTTTCTAATTGAAGAAAGTTTGGTTTTTTATCTGGGTTTTGAGGGTGTAGTGTTCTGGGATTTGATAATGGTTTGTGTTTATGTTTTTCATGATAAAGTTTGAATCTTTTAACTGGGTTTTTGAGTTTAAAATTATGGGTATTTGGGTTTGACATGTGTAGGTTTTGTTATCTGTGATTGCTGAACTGTAAGCGTGTGGCAATAATTGTAGTGTTTGTTTACAATATCTCTGATTCGTTTGGTTGGAGTAAGATTCTGACTGGATTTATGTTATGAGATTCATATCAGACTTGATTCAACCTAGTACCAGTGCAAGAGAGTCTGCTCAAGAAGTTGGGAAAAGCATGCGTGGTGGTACTGCAGACTTCGGTGATCCTGTAACTTTCAGATTTGGAGAAGGAAGACTAATGCTGGGGTGGACCAGCAGAGGCCAATAGTTGAAAGTAGCGTGGACAGAAAACAGGAGTTCTATTCATCTAAGCAAAATGATGATTTTGCAGCTTTGGAACAGGTACTGTATTCTATTATTATCTGCTAGTGAATATTTACAATGTCCACTGTTTCCATTTCTTCTCCATTTAAAATATATATACATGTATCTAATTTAGAGCCTAAAAATGTCCTCAAGCATTTAAGTAGTTGGTCACTGTGAGCCCTTGTTCAATACACATGTAGCATGAAGAAGGAATGGAATGATTTGCAGTTTGATTTACTGAAATTCCTGTCTGATGGAAATATAGGGTTGATTGTTAAAGTTCATCCCAAGTAATAAGTTATATTGATGACATAGTTGTGAGATATAATTTTTGAGGGGTAGTAAACATGGCTACAGTTAGAATGAAAAGATGTATGGGTGATCGATCATTACACATGAATATGCCATTACCTGTTCATTAGTTTGATTTTTACATTCATTACAAGTCCAAGAGCTATGACACATCTTTGACTATCATATTGAAAGTCTTGGATTTGAGACACGTTCTATTAATACTAAAAAGGTTCACGAGTATAGAATCCATATATCTTTGAACATTTGCAATACCAAGAAAACATTGCGTGCTGAGGTGTATAAGCATTGTGAATGGGCAGGTTTCACTACATGGCCATGGCAGATAACAGGCAAAGATACATGTCGTTGCCTGATGACCGTTTACCACCCAGAGGCCAACCCCTGGCATATCCCGAGGCAGTTCTACTCGTCAATCCTATCGAGCCTGATCTTAAAGGAGAAGTAAGTTACTATTACTTTTATCTCATTAAACTAAATATTCTACATCTAACATCACTTAGATATGGTGGCTATCTTCAATAATTTCCGGAAGCCTAGTATTTTTTTTATTGAAACCTGGCCTAATTTTGTTTAATTGGATGCTTGATGTGCTTCATTGATTTATAAGGTGGATGACAAGTACCAATACTCATGTGACAACAAGGATAGCCGGGTACATGGGTGGATATGCGCTGATCCGCCGGTGGGATTGTGGCAAATTACACCCAGCAACGAGTTCCGATCTGGTGGACCTGTGAAGCAAAACCTTACCTCTCATGTTGGCCCTACCACCCTTGCGGTAATTAGAACTAAAACTCAATGTCATATACGTGCCCTGTCATGATAATTAACTAGTACTAAAAGTTTGTCATTGCTGATAATTTAACATTATACAATGATGGCCGGTCATCAATCAGGTGTTTCTAAGCGCTCATTATTCCGGAGACGATCTGGTGCCAAAATTTGCAGCTGGTGAATATTGGAAGAAAGTTTTCGGCCCTGTTTTTATGTATGTCAATTCGGAATATGCAGGAAATGACCCGTTGATTTCACTATGGGAGGATGCTAAAATACAAGTAAATTTATTTTCTTGTACAAATATATTTCTCTGAGTTTATTTTGATAACTGGCACATTTCTCTGAGCTAAATAAATTAATGGATTGCTTCACTCAGATGATGATTGAAGTCCAAAGCTGGCCATACAGCTTCCCAGCGTCTGAAGATTTTCCCAAGTCGGACCAACGTGGTGACGTTAGTGGTAGACTACTTATCCGAGACGGGTATGCATACATAAAAATCCTAGAAATGACCAGTTAGACCATATTTGCAGTTCGTTCACCACATGATGTGACAGTTGGTGGACTAATCTGTTCATCAATCAATATGACAAACTTTAATTCGGTCTAAACATGGACTTCTTTAGCACTAGTACAGTAGTATTTAACATGCTTTGTCTGTGGTTAATTAGCATATGTGTGGTAGAATGGGTAAACCAAAATGTTATATAGGACGTCTATATAGTTTCTCTCTGCGTTGTATTTTGCAGTATGAGTTTATGTGAATTCAATCTGACAATGTCTACATGAATTTGGTTATTTCCTGCTCATTTGTTGTTCAGGTCGATGTTTAATTTTCTTACTACTATTATTTTGAAGTATAAGTAATTATCTTTGATATGATGATATCTATGTTATTCTGATAATTTTGACATATCTAGATATATTAGCGATGATTATATATCAGCCAATGGTGCATATGTCGGGTTAGCCCCGCCAGGAGACGTTGGGTCATGGCAAAGAGAGTGCAAGGTGACTGAATTTTGGACTGCATAATTTTAACATATTCTTAACTTTCTGCCGAAGGATGTGTTAATTTGACAAACTATCAGTCAAAATCATTAACCTATGGATTCTTGTATTAAGTTGAAGTCTAGATTGATGTAATTCTCACTTCAAAATGCATTAGTAATTGAAAAGTGAATTATCTTGATAAATAAATTGAAAGTGAGAGAAATGGCATATCGATCTATATGTTCTTCCATTTGATAGATCAACATGCATATTCGCAAATTTACTTTAATTTCCTCCTAATCTCATAGTTAGTTACTTATTTCCAGGACTATCAATTTTGGACAACAACAGACGAGGATGGCTACTTTTCTATCAATGACATACGGACTGGTGATTATATGCATGGGTAGTAAACATGGCTACACATGAATATATCTGATTGGTCATGGCACTAGCTGGGAATAAAGCAGATCTAGTAGAGTCAACTCTCGGTCAATATGCACTTGTTGCTTTATTTTAGCATTCTTACTATGGTGTTTGAAAGCTTTTAAATTTTTTATTTTATTCTTTTCTTATAAGGGAACACGTAAAGCCATGAAAGATGTTTGTTTGAAATATAATCGATGTCAAGATTTTGCTTCTAGTTAGTTTGTTAGTCATGAGGTATCATCTTGTTTCTTGCTATGTTCTTGCTCTAATTGGGCTCGTCGTTTGAAGGTTATTGTTGTTTTCTTGCAAGCTAATATGTTCTCTAATCTATTCTCTGATTTGCTTCAAAGGGCTGTAAGACATCATTTTGCTCTTTGTGCTGGCTTGCTGTAAGAAAATGGATCCTTATTTACTGGCTATCATTTTCATGGATGCCCACAATAGCAAAGACAAATTTAATCATGCTTTGGTAAGCTTTTTTCTTTTCTTTTCTTTGGTAAGGACACTTGAGTAATGTGGCTTGATGTTTTGCTATTTTGTTTATTATTCTGCTAAACTGCTTTGTCCTTGGTTGCATGATATCTGATCCAGCAAAACAAGGATATAACTTCATTCTATGTGCATATTATCTGCAGGGTTATGCATATATACTCACGCACCCCGGAATACCTTCCGTCTTCGATGACCACTTCTATGATTCGGGTGATTCCATTCATGATCAGATTGTGAAACTGGTACAGCAGTATGGCTAGCTAGTTCTTTTATTAACTTGTGTCTAGTAGAAATTCTTCCTTCTTTAAGCATTTGGACTTGTCTGCATGTCCAGATTAGTAGATATGGGTCATTTTGAATTGATATTCATGATTAGGTTTGTGTACATGAGACAATGGTGGATTAATGGAAATTGTAATGAATGATTTTGGATGTAGATTTTATGGTTTCGTACTTTCATGAATGAGCAATTTTAGTTTCCAGAATGTATGCATACCAATTGTAACGGGGGACAACTAATATGTGTTATCTCAAATTGCAAGCTACAACAAAAGCACACCAAAATGTGTGGTTGCAACTGCACACAAACAACACAAAAATCAATTAGAAGTGTATTGTCTTTTTGGCGTTCATACAACAGAAAATTGTAGTCTGAATGGAAAAACAACAGTCCCTTTGATATTCAGACCACAAATATTTGTCATGTTAATAACCTCAGACGACAGAAATATGTCTTGCAAATATGCTTCACACAATAGAATTTATATCAGAATGTAGTTGTTTTGTTTCTCATACAACACAAAACTGTTGTGTGATTACGTTTAAAGATACATATCGCGATGGTCCTGAAATGCAAAACTCATCAGACGACACAAGATTTTTATTTGTTTATGTCGTCTGAAAAATCAGACGACAGAAGTGTTTTGTCGTCTAATACCCCCAAGTTCTGTCGTCTGAAAAATCAAACGACAAAAGTGTTCTATCGTCTGATACTCCCAAGACACGACACCGTACTAGACGACATATTTTGGTTCATTCAGACGACAGAACTGTTCTGTCGTCTGAAGTCCTTTTTGGCATAGTGAATGCATGGTCAAGTTGATGCATTGGGAATAAATGCATGGTTAAATTCATGTATTGACCTTTTTGTCTTCCTAGGGAGTTAATGTGGGAGATGAGTGGTTGATTCATGAATGAGCATTGATGAAGTGAGTCTAGAGACTTCTATTAATGGTATAAATAGATGAAGCTTGTGTGGAGGCAAGCAGGGAGAGGTTAAGGAGCAACTCCAAGGGTCTTCAAGATGTAGAAGATAGGGGGAGTTGTGTTCAAGGGCGTGTATAGCTCTTGGGGTAGAGTGATCTTCTAGGTTGAGAGAGGGTGTACAAGGGGTATCCTTTTGGATACAAGGGCTCGGGTTGGATATAAACTTGAGTGCTTGAGTTGTGCATAAACTTGAGTGGTGTATCTTGTACTTGTGTAATTCTCTCATAGTGAAGATGAAAACTCTCCGAGGATGTAGGCATGGATTTTGGCCGAAACTCGTTAAAACTTGTTGTCTTCTTTGCTTGGTTGTTTCTTCTTTCTATCTCTATTTTTAGTTCTTGCGTGGCGGAGGGATTAAATTCCCTAACAGTAGTCAAGCAGACGATAGACATGACCGAGAAACATTGGTCCTAAAGGAAACCTATTGCCGGCTGCTATTGCAATTGCCAAGGGAAACACACGCTCTTCAACATACTCATAAGAGAACTCAGTGAAGACAAATTTTGTTAACCACAGAGATAACATTGCTTCCAAACGGCAACCAGAATTGAAGCCTTTACCTGGGACAAACACCCCATTTTCAGTAACACCCCAAAAATGCTTCACCCAATTTGAAAAACAGCGTTTACATCCTTTGACACTGGAGGCCCCTTCTACAAGAACCTGCAACTTCTCTGAGTCAAACTCGAAACCAAAGGGGTTGACTAAACCAGTAATTGGAAGCCTCATAATGTTGAAGACGTCCTCCAAAGTAGGGGTAAACTCTCCCCACTCACAAACAATGGTATGCGTATGAGGATTCCACCTCCGAACCTTATGACGAAGAGATTCCACATCCTGTTAATGTCGCAACGAGCAGAGATTAATACAGAAGATAGGACAGCAGCCTCTGAAAGTCTAATTCTCGTGGCCTCATCTTTTAGCTCATTGTCCACCCACTGCGGCCACCCTGTAATTAAACCACAAGGATACTCAAAGTTTATGGGGGCTGCCAGTTAATCCCCCCTCTCAATCAGCAACCTGGAAATCTGCTCAAGACTGATATCTCTGGAGGTTTCAAAATTTCCTCTAAACTGACCCCTTTTAAGACCATCCTCAAGCACAAAATGATGATCAACTAGACTCGATACCTCGAGAGCCATGATGTGTTAGGAAGATACAGAGGCCTGCACATACAATGAGAGATTTCTTAAAGAAAAAAAAAAGATAGGCCAAGCCACTAAACCGCAGCACGCAATTCACAAACTTTGAATCAATTAACTATTACATGCCAAGCAAGAGACCGAGCAAAATTAAAACTATAAAGCCAACATGGTCAATCCAAGCTAACAGGCACAATTTACATGATGAACTAAACTATATGATACCAGGCTACATCATGTTCCATTGCAATCACAGCATTAAAACTCCATGCATAATGCAAAAAAAAAAAAAAGGAATGCAGGCCACTCCATGCTCAACAAATTCATAATCACACGCCAAGCAAGGGGCTAAGCTAAAATTGAAACTATTGAATCCACATAGCCCAACCAAGCTAATAAACACATCTTACATGATGAACCAATTTCGTTAGGCTTTTTTCATTTGTTCTATTTTTAGTTTGTCTGTTAAATTTAGTTGGTCCTTGTATTAGCACATTCTTGTTTTGGTTTGTGTATTGCAGAAATGGTTTAGGCCTAGTCCCCCATTTCTCTGTACTTTTTCTTATTCTTAATAAAATTTCGAATGAGGCAAGGAGTTAGCCCTTATTTCGCTTCTATAAAAAAATAATAATAAATAAAAAATAAAAAATAAAAAAATCACAATTACAGAAGTAAAAAGAAAGAAAAAAAAACGCCACGCATAACGCAAAGAATAGAGAATCCAAGCAACTCATGCTGAATTAATCTATTATTACGCATCAAACAAAGAACTAAGCAAAAATTAAGGCCATTGAGTCCATATAGTCAAGTCAAGAAGACACACTTTACATAACCAATAATACCCTGCTGTACCAACTTCATTGCTGTCACGACAGTAAAAAAAAAAAGGGAAAGAAGAGAAACAAATCAGGATGAGTTATGAGGCTAGGGAATAGGAAGAAATACTTACAGTTTGTGTACCCTCCAAAGCGCATGGTAGGGAATCAATCACAGCAGCAAAATTGATCACAGCAGCGATCGATCACAACAGCAAATCAGTATAACTAAAGCGACAAGCAATTGCAACAGCAGAATTGATACCAGAATAGAACATGCAATATCCAACGAGTCAATCACGTCAGCGAATCAGCAATATCACAGCAGCAACAAGCAATCGCATTGGTGAACTGATATCGCGTTGGCCAATATGAGATTACAATAACGGCAGGTATCAAATCAAAAAAAAAAAAAAAAAAAAGGGAGAAGAGAAAGAGAGAAGAAAAAGACAAAGATAACAAAGGATGGAGATGGTCGCACCGAGCAAAAGATGATGCAGTCTGCCAAGCTCACCAAGCGCAGAAGAAATCGCAAATTGGCTCTGCAGCGAGCCCGACGCACTTGATCTGTTCCATAAGAGAGTGAGGGAGTGGGAACAAAGTCTCTCAAGCTAAAGAAATTTGAAAGGGGATGAGCCTTCTTTCCTTAGATCAAGGGTCTGACTCTTGAGAAGAAAGGCGTCTTGTGCAAATCAAAATATGGAAGAAAACGAAGAGAAAAGAAAAAGACTTTACACGCCAATGCCAGAAAGTAACTGAAAAGTAGGACTTCTCTCTTCTAACTAGGAGTCCAATGATGATGAGGATCTGTTGTCACGTGGGAAGCTTGACAAGTCATGGGTCGTATCAGTAAGATACGCAGGCCGACGCAACTAAAAAAAAAAGGAGTTATATACAATCACTCAATAAGTCTTCGAGTTTTTGATTATGTAGCCCGTAACACGGTCACACGACCTACATAATCAAGGGGGCTAATGTTGATACATAAATTTCCACAAGTTCAAATTTAACAAGTGACAGGCAAAGGGGACGAGTCATCAACCTCGTAACCTAATTGGACCTTCGAGTAAGCCCATTTCACGTCAAAAGGAAGCTCTCTATTTAGCAAGCGATACGAGAAGCCCAAATTCTCAAACGATTGACATGCATTTTCAAAGGAGCCAACAAGCTTATTTACCATGCGATACGCGTAGACCCAAGCTACGTTTGGGGCTTATATGGAAGGGTGTGGTGTGGAAGGTAACGGATTCTGTGAGGCCTATTGTTAAGTTAAGGCCCATTGACAATTTTGGGCTTGGGGACCAAAATTCATGCTTGAGGGGCTAAAATCTTAACAAAGGCTAGTAGAGAGATGAAAGCAGGCCTAGCAAAACTTAAAGCCCATTAGAATTATCTCCTTACCAAAAGCCCATTACAACAGCCTCCAGCCCAAGCCCATTGAAACCATCTTCTTCCCCAAACCAGAACGTCGTTCTATCAAAATTGCTGCTGGGATTAGTGTTTCACCATTTCTGGCAAGAACCCAGAATCTATGGAGAAGCTTTTTGATTCATATACCTAGCAATCCTGTTTCAATTCCAATAGCCCTCAAACTTTGTGATTACAATTTACAATAGCAGAAAATAAGGGATTAGAATCCCTCAAAGATCACAGCAGCACAAAATCTGGGATCTTCACCACCCTATGCCTATACCACCGACCTTCACTCTCATAGCCAAAGCAAGCTTTCACTCTTTTGGTTTCATGGAGAAAACAAAAACTGAAAGATTTAGAATGATCCCACCAAAACTAAGAATACCCCTTCAAAACCCCGGGTTCTCAGCACGAATCTTCCCCGCCTATGTCCGCTATAAAAAGCGGGTTCACTGCCGTTGGAAACCAAGCCACAACAATCCAGAAACATCAAGCAAGAGATCAAGTTCTATCTCTGAACCTCTAGCCATCAATTCCTCCCAATCAACCTTAACCCAAAACCCAGAAATCATGCCATTGCTGGAACTCTCTCTTTCTGCTAAACTCCCAGGCATCTAACTCCCACACCATATCTACCTATAAGTTCCGTTCTCGTGAAATTAACTTCAATCGCTGCTGTTATCATCTAGTCCAATAGTTGTTGTTATCATCTAGCTGGTTGCAACGAAGTTGTTCTCAGGTCCAACCTTTGAACAATTTTGGGCCTAGTCTTGCTTAATCAAGAGGGTCTTGCTGCAAAAGGTCCAAAACACAAAATCACCCTCACCCTCACTAGTGTAATTTTCATAGAGCTCTATATTCTCAGGAATAGGTTCTGACGTTGAGGCGTCCCCCAACGATAACTATAATCCGGAAGATTCTCATGAGACGGATTTTGAGTCTTGATGATCAAAGGATTGGAATGTGCCAAAGTATCCTTCGAACCCACGGGCCTCCCACGCATCATAGCTGGGGCCATGACCTATAACGCCAGAGTGTCATTCTCTTTGGTGTTGGCGCCATGCCTACCTCCGTGTAGGGTGGCGCAACGTCCTTTCGTAGGGACATCCATTCTTGCAGGCATGTTTGCAGCATATTTGTGTGATCTCGTCATATTTGTGTGATCTCGTCACAATTCCTGTCGTTCCTGCTGAACATCTGTGTTCGTATCTCCCCCTAATGACGGGAAGACCGTAAATCTAGCGGTAAGGAGATCGCCTTGCAAGGGAATTAAGTGGTGGACGATGGTTGGACTCTCAAATCCAACGTAGTTGCCCATTCTTCTGTAAGGACCCATCTTAGAGCGCTGAGGCGGCGCAATTGGCACATAAATGGCACACTCAAATATACGTAAGTACGATACTTGTACCCAGTCACTAGCTGTAACGCATAGGTAGATTGAGTGGCGGTGGGTCGTAGACGAATTAGCATAGTTGTATGTGATATTGCATCACCCCAAGCCAATATAAGGAGATTGGTGTGCATTACCAATGTCCTGACAACCATCGTAGTCATTTCGGCGAGACCATTTGGGTGTGTACATGGGAATATGATGTCCAACATCAGTCCCATTGCAATAACCATCGAAAGTCTTTGATGTAAACTATCTAGCATAGTCAAATCCAATTGACTGAATAGGATGATTCAGGGAGTGAGCCCGTTGTCATATGATATGTGCTAGGAGTGTAGCATAAGCAGCATTACAAGTGGACAATGGCACAACACGTGACCAGCGTGTTTGCGTGTCAACCAACATCATGAGATATTTAAACGTCCGCAAGTTGGTTGAATCAGTCCATAGAATCCCCATGGATTCTATGTAAGAATAGAATGAGTATTTTCATATCCTTTGCATAGGACGGTCTCAGTCCTAATTTCCCTAAGGAATGGCTTTGTAAAACGAGCCAGAGGCCTTAGAATCAACCAATGAGGATTTTGGTTGGGCCTAAGCGTTTGAAATGCTATTTGAAGCAAAATTGGTGATTGCAACATCACCTGGGGCGTCATCACTGTACCTACATGTACATTTGCAAGCATAATTAGCTATAATGAGCTACGCTCATTATACCGCCAGAAGTATCAACTCCCACCAAAGTAATCTCCTACGGATAGACCGCCACGCGGGCTACGGCCTGAGCGCAGGGTCGTCCCCATATCACCGCCAACGCGCCGCCACGCGCTGCTCCAAGACGGCGTCAGAAGCTACTGAAACTAAGAACTAAAGCACATCAGTCCCACATCGGAAACAGAGAGAAGATCAGACCTCTCCTCACCTATAAATAGGTCCTCTCTTCTCTCTTCATTAATTACGCATTCTACTACTCATTTATTGTTATGCTGCCTATATGCATGGACTGACTTAGGCATCGGAGAAGCGAAGATCGCCCAGCGCGGTCTCCCTCTGACGCCCTGTCTCTCATTTGACAGCTAGCGAAGATCATCAAGTATACAGAGCAGCGGTCCGCCCAACGGACCTGCGTTAAACGAAGGTTTGGCTACCGCCAGACTTTGAGCATTAACAATCACCATGATGTACGCTATCCATGGCGTCATGGATAAGAACTACGCCAGCCCTAGGCTGGTGGTGGACGGCAGCGGCTCCGGAGGCAGCGGCGGCAGTCACACTTAGTCCAGGAATCAACTTTTGATTCATGCTTCGTTTCGCTCGAAAGAAAGGATGTCCATGTGAAGTCTTTAGTAGACGGATCATCATATCATGACCAGGATGACCTATCCTATCTTGACAAAGCCAATATGTGTCTAAATCCAAGAGATCTTCTCTCATGACTTTATTGGATTTGATAGCTCGAATAGTGACATAGAGTCCACTAGAGAGACACATAAACTTCTCTAAGATGCGCCTTTTTCGCAATCGTTAGAGGTATTGCAAAGGAACTCATTTTCGTTCTCTACATGCGTTTTCGCATGGAATCCGTTGGCTATTCGTAGGTGCGATTTGCCCTAGGAGCGTAGAGAGTTTCTGTGACAGTAATCAAGGTGCCATTTGGCAAGTGGAACTTGGGCTATTCCATGTCCTTGAATTAATACTGATGGCCCAGTCATCGTAGTCACAAAGAAATATGCTCAGAATCAAAATGGAGTCATAATGAAAAGAACTCGAAATTTTATTCATAAGCCAACGAAGTTACATCATTGTCTTTTTGACCAAAGAAAATCTAATCCAAAATGTTAGCTAATACAAAACTATGGTAGTCGTCTAACTTCTTTCGGTACTCCAAAATAAATGTGACCAGGTGAATAGAGAGATGTCGGTGGAGCAAGGGTCACTTAAGTACCACTAATCTCAGAACCTTCTTAGACATCACACTTACTTTGGGTGAGCCTAGTTTGAAGAAAGACTAAACCATTGGCATCTACAACAAAAATATATGGCAATTTCCTATTACATCTCTTGGAAAATAAAAAGTCTTAATCAAAATCGCCAGTCTCTGGATCTTGGCCTTTGAAGTCCTCAACCCTTAGAGCGAGATCGTCATCTTGATCTTCTTGTTCCATGTAATTTGCTTCCCTTGCTTCACGATATGTCTTGTACACGTTAGCAACATTCTGGGGTGCATTACATGCTTTAGCCCAATGTCCGGATGCTCCACACCGAAGACAAGCATCATCATGGTCAGGCTCCCTTGATTGAGGCGCGCCTAGAGTGCGTTGGGGACGGCTATGATCCTTGGTGGAGCCACCACCATAGCCGGAGGCTCTGCCTCTCTCTCTCTTCACACATTGACCTCTACGATTCCGTGCACGCCTATCTTGGCGATTTCCTTCCTTTTTGGGGTGAGAATATGGACCAAAACATCCAGAATAATCCCTTTCCTTAGGGTTTCGCTCCTGGTGCCCTCCCTTAGGGGCGCAACTATAATCAGACTCCAGAATTGGCTTTTCTCCCACGGGTCTAGAGTTATAGTTCTTCATAAGTATATTGTCGTGCTTTTCAGCTGCGTTCATGGCTCCAATAAGCTCATGAAATCTTGACATCAATCTGATAGTTCTTGGCTATCATCAATGCAGAGACGGGGAAGGTAGAGAGAGTCTTCTCGATCAACATCGTATCAGTGATTTTCTGCCCACAGAATTCCATTAAAGACTTGATATGAAGTGCTTCCGAATTGTAGTCAAGTACAGACTTGAAATCACAGAAGCAGAGGCTATGCCATCTCACTTCTAAATCAAGAAGCAGGGAGTCACGAACGTTGCCAAAACGCTGCTCGAGTTCTTCCCATAGTTTTATGGGGTCTTCCTCATTAAGGTACTCATTCTGGAGCTCGTCATTCATGTGCCTTGTCATGGGGATTATGGCTTTATCTTCATTGGCCTCTCTTATAACTCTATTCGCTTCAAAAGCGGCAGCTTGTTGAGGAGTAAGCACGTTCTGACTTGGCTCTTGGATCGTACTCAGGATCCCATCAGCCTTAAGATGCTGGCGCACATCACAGACCCACTTGTGGTATCCTGCGCCTGTTGTTTCTAGTGGAGCGAAGCTCAACTTGTTCAGGTTACTCATCCTGAAAAACAACAAAAGATTAGGGTTAGTTTCGGAGCGAAAAGGCTACCACGAAAATAGGTCTCCCCTATGATGAAGAAAGGGGGGTAGAAGAAGGGAGTTTGCAAGTGCCCGAGAAAAAGAAGAGAAAAGAAACAAAAACTTCAAAAACAGGAACTTTTAGTAAAAAATACCTTGAAATAGGTCGCCGGAAAATTTGGTTGGAAAAAGTAGCAGGAAAAGTGGCCAAAAAGTCGCCGGAGCTGACGTGGCAGTACCAGTGCTGACATGGTAGTGCCGGAGCTGACATGGCAGAACGGTGCTGACGCGGTAGTGCAGATAATGACGTGGACGCTGGCGTGTTGCTGACGTCAGCAGGCCCGGGCTTACGACAGCAGGCTTAGTCAGTGGGCTTCTGTATTGCGCTTAGTAGTGGGCTTCTGGGCTGCCTCTTCTTTTCCTTTTCTTTTCTGGGCTACTCTCGTTTTTGGGCTTGCAAGCTTCTAGAGTTGGGCTCGGTGGTGCTGCAGATGCAGGGGCTAGTAGTGGCTGACCGGATCGGAATTTCAGACCTTCTACTGGCCGGTTAAGGGCGTATATGGCCGATTCCGGTAAAATTCTTTCCGGTTCACGGATTCTGGGGAATAGTTGCAGTCTGTAACGGAATTTGACGGTAAGTGGTAGACGGAAAAAGTGTGAACCGGGCAGGAGATCTTGTGGTTGTTCTCAGGGGCGGTACGGTGTTTTTCTGGCCGGTTCCGGGGGTGGCTTGGCCGGTTCTGGACTCCTGGAGTTTAGAGATTCAAGGTGGGCGGTGGAGGTTTCTGGGATTTGAAGGCTACGAATTTAGGGTTTCAGGGTTAGGGCTTCGTGTTGATAACGTGTTTAAGGAAAACTAAAATTGGGAGAGAATTGAGTCGTGCTTTCATTGATAATAGGGGCCAATTTTAAATTCATATTGAGTCATCCACTATACTAATCAATCTTGGTCAATTTTATAATTAGTTTACGAGAGAGTATTCAGTGCACCGATTTGCAGTTGTACCAACATGAATGGACGCTTGAATAACATCAAGTACATTTTTTTGTCATTAAAAAAAAATTTGTCTATAAATATCAATGACTGAGATCTACAAAATCTGCTGGTTCACTTATACTGCTAGTGCATAGAAGAATTTTTCCGAGTTTACATTAGAAAATGGATTACACCAACACTAGGCCAATAATTCAATCAGACGACAGTTTTTCACTAGCGTCTGATTATAGGGGCTGTTGTTGTCTATCTCAATGCCGTCTGATACATGAATCAGACAATACCATGAAACTGTCGTCTGATAAAGTTTAGCACAACAGCAACGACTTACATGATTGTTGTCTGAACACCAGAAAGAACGACATCGACGAGTATCTTAACTCTTGTACAAATTAATTTCAGACAACAGCAGCTAGAGGAGAGAAACTTGTGAAGAACAGTCAGAAAACATTAGCTTGTAAATAAATTGTTGTGTAAATGAAGCTTGTACATCATCTGACTAGCTGTTTACTATTGATTGAATACAAACAAGAAAACAAAAAATTGAAGAAAGCATTGTCTGTTTGTATTTGATAGTACAAGTTTCTTAAAAAACTGTTGTTTGAGTTTTTATTAGACAATGGTTTTGATATAGAGTCTTGTTGTGCTGAAATGGCTCCAACAACAGGTTTTGTTATTCATTTATTTGTGTTTAACTCCCTTGGACAATTGTTTTTACTTAGTTGAGAGTGGTATGAAAGTGACTCTTATATTTTACTGAAAGCAACTTTGATATATATAATAAACTCCAATAGATCCAACAAAAACAATTTCATAAAGCATTAATCCATTTCATTAGCTTAACAAGCTCTCAAGATTCATAAGGTTTACATGATGATAATTAAAGAATAATACAATTTGCTGGGTGCTCCAAGCTTGATCTCCCAATAACTGCACATTGCCTTTCATTTCCACCATCTCAGTTCAAAGCCTTGAGCAATTTGATACAAAACTTCTCCTAAGTGGTTGATCTGCAAACAATAGCAAAGATGTTGCGATTAAGGAGTAACAATAAAGGAGAATGCATATACCAACTGCAAGTATATTCTAGGCAAGTATTTCCAACATTTTGTCAGCAATCAAAGAGAATGCATATACCAAAATTGGACATCAGCACCAACTTTTAATAAAGTTATCTATAACAAAATCCAATAGAGAAGTGCATAATGTTAACTTCATGGGATTTGCAAGTCTTGTTTGTGCAAGAGTCAACTCCTTACAACCGCCAAACTAGCAAAGTAGCAATACAAAATCCCTTTTGGTTTGAAGCTTCCAATATATGAAGGAAATGCCAACATAAAAGAAAAAATATTTTGTACAAGTTTATAGAAAAATGAAAGGAAAAATTTCAGTTTACTACCCTGTGGTTTGCACTCAACATTATGTCAGTCCCTCCTCTTTCAATTTGATCAGCAACACCCCTGTGCTTTCAATTTCAATCAGCCGTGTCCAAATTTTATTGTGTCGTCCAATTTGAACGTTTAGTTTGACCGGGGGGGGCCCACTTAAAGGGCTAAAAATGTATTTAAAATGTCATTTCAAATACATTTTCTTCTTTTCTCCTCCTCTCTCTCAGCTCTGATGGTTTCTCTTTCTCTCTTTCTCTACTCCCTCTCTGTCCTCTCCTCCTCCTGTCTTCTTCGATCGAGCTCTCTCCTCACCTCAGCCTCCATTGCCTTCTTCTTTGTCTCCCTCCTGTACTCCGCGTAGTCATTCGACCTGGCTAGATCGTACTCTTCTGGCATCTTCATCTTTGTCTTCTTTGATTTTTCGATTTCGTTTTTCCGTTTTGGTCTCTCCCCCAAGGAATGGATCGGAGAATGTCCAAACTGATTGGAGGTGCTTGGCTTGGGATTATCGATCTCCATAGACCACATCGGCTTGGGATTGTCGATCTCCATAGACGACATCGTCTGGCTCTGGTTCTCTGTTTGGCTTGGGATTGTCGATCTCCGACGTTTCTGCATTTTCCGGTGACTCCGGCCACTGTTTGACTTGCATGTGGTATGAAAATTGATCCCCTCATCATGCACTCCACTTTAGTCTACTTAGTTTTTCAATTTGATCGATTTTGACTGATTTTGGTTTTGGGGTTGCTTCGGCCTCGTGGCTGTCTTTGACGCTGACAAGTTTTTCCGGCGCTTCTGGGCTTGGTTCTGGCTTGACAGCACTTGTGGATAAAACATTGAGAAGCTTGTGGGGTTGCAGCATCAAACATCATCAGTTCATCATCAACCCAGTTTCAGCAGTGAATCAGGGGAGCTGAATTCGGTTGATCGAAGTCAATTTTCGAAGGTATATCCCGAACTTTGAATCAAAGTGTGGAAGTTGAATGTATTGTGGTTGATTAAGTTCATATCGAGTTCTCCCTGGTTATTGCTTTTATCAGATTGCCGTAACTATACTAGTTATTTGAGTTGAGAAGGAAATTTGGATGAGAGGAGGATCAGAGGAAGAGAAGAATAAGAGTGTATTTTTTTTTTTAATGTGGAAATTAAGTGAAATGTTGAATTTACCCCTTTATCTGGGCCCACTAGCTGAGTTTGTCGCTGCCATGTCAGCATTTAACGTCTGATTTGGACGGCACAGTAAAATTTGGACACGGCTGATTGAAATTGAAAGCATAGGGGTGTTGTTGATCAAATTGAAAGGGGAGGGACTGACATGATGTTGAGTGCAAACCACAGGGTAGTAAACTGAAATTTTTCCAAAATGAAAAGAACAAATCCATAGTTCTATAGGCCAGTGAAGAAACTTACATTATGATAAGTTGCAGCTACACCAATTTGAAACATGAGGGCAACATATGGGCATTTGTTATTCTCACTATGTAAGAAAATCAAACAAGATGTAAAATGAAATATAATAAACAAAAAACAAAGTAACAAAAAACAAATTCAACAAGGCCATTCATATTAAGTAGCAAGGCATTCATGATATTTGGCAGCTTCTAAGAACACCTTCCCAGATAACTTCCGAGCTAACTACCCACAAAATCAAAAATAGATAACGATACAAACAGAAATGAAAATCAAATAGAATTCATTAATATGACTATTGTTTCTTACCAACTGATATATCTTTGCCAGAGTAAGGATACCACCACCCTAACAAAAAGAAAGGATCAATTAAATTTTAATAACAATGTAAGTTCTAGAGAACTGAATGAATCAACCATAAAGTTGTACTAAAGTTGCATTACCTTTAAAAACATCGATCGGAGCTCTACTTCCCCAACTTTTAAAGCAGTGAGGGCCTGCACCTTCCATTGACTGAGTCCGAGTTCAAGACAAGCATCTGACAGCTCAAAGAATTCTAGCAAGCCCTCGAAACTTCCTGGTGATGGCCTCCAACCCCTACCAAGAATCCCGCATAAACCAATCAAATAGTCAACATGAAAACTCCATTGGCAACTATGTGACACTAGCAATTAGTTTAATTAAAATAAGAATAAATATTGAATATGATGAAATAGAATTGAAACTACTTTCTATAATCAAGACCCCTCATATACTCAAAACAGTGGCAAGCCCAAGAAATTCAAGTAACATTGACTCCAAACAAGTTGACAATGAGGTGTATTTCAACACAAAATGCATGACTGCATATAACTAGGGCCAAAAAGGATTCTTTCAATCTCATATAACTCAGAATCAGTGGCAAGTTCAAGTACTAAACGGAGTTCAGGATCAAATGTACCTGGAAGCTCACAACAACCAATTTCCGAATCAAAATCCATAATGGAAAACTACCCAAGAACCTAAAACCCATAACTATCAAATCGCTTTCTTTGTTATGGGTTTTCTTTGGTAGAGAGTCCCAACCCTAGAACCCGCCATGGCCTCCACCTCCAAGAGCATGCATTCTCAAAATGAAACAAGTATCTGTGTTTATACCCACCTCCACCTCCGGTCAGTTAAGTTATTATAAACAAAACAAACAAAATGCACTGAAATTGAAATCTGATAAAGAAAATAGAGAAAAATTACCTCATGGCGAAGAGCTAAGAGCTCCCGCGATGGGGTCGTCCGGTGGTCATTCGGCCTCGGTGGGTCGACGAAATTACCTTAGCATCACAGACAAGCTTTCAAGTCATCTTTCATCACTTCCAAACATCGAAACCCAAACTCAATTAAGCCCTTATACCAAAAAAAAAAAAACTAATCCTACACCAGCAGCTTTACCCTCTCGATTCACTTTCATCTTCCGCAAATTTGACATGATTAAACCAAAACAGTGCATTTTTCTTCTTTTTTGCTTCGAATCAAACACAATATCCCAAACCAGGGGCGGAGCCACATGGGGACCCAATGAGTCCTGTGCCCCACTGATTTTTATATATTTTTTTCAATTTCTATACATAGAAACTTGTTTAAATAACCTAGAGTATAGCAAAATTAGTATCAGCCAACTTGGTGTAGTGGCAAGATATGCATTGATTTTGTAATTGGTCTCATGTTCAAATCATGGATGTTGGAAAAGTTACTTTTTTCAATTTTTTTCTTTCTTTTTGAGAACAATAATATATTTTTTCCTCTATAGTTTTAAAAGTTAAAAATAAATTAAATCTCCCTATTTTTCATATCTCTAAAGTTATAAAGTTTATCCTCCTCAAAAAAAAAAAAAAGTTATAAAATTTAGGGCTAATTACTGTTTAGTACCCTGTCGTTTTAGTGCAACATCAATTCAGTCCCTCGACTTTCAATTTCATCAAAAACACCCCTGCAATATCATTTTCTCGTCCAATAGGTCCCTCCGTCGGGATTCCGTTAATTGCTGACGTGGCAGTCCAACGCAGCAAAAGTGGGACCCACATGAAAGTCAAATACCGAAAATGACCCTAGCCAACCAGACATGGAAAAATCCAAAATAAATCCCAAATTTTGAGGTTTGGGAGATTCGAACCCACACCACAATGCATGCATAGCAAAGCCCCAACCACCATGGCACTTGTACAACATTAATATATGTCAAACAACATTATATATATATATATTGACATAATATATAATATATTAATTATATAATATATTATATATATATATATATATATATATATATATATATATATATATATATATGTTTCCATAATATATAACTAGTCTTTATTGACACATGCGATGCATGTGTTAAACAGTTTTTATTTTTACTTTTTAGAGGGGAAAAAAAATAATAAGGTGTGGGCAGTTTTATCTGTAGATAGTGGGATTGTGAAGTTATATATGTAGAATGTGGGATGAGAAGTTATCATTTCCTACTTTTTCTGAATTTTTATTTTTATTTATATTTTATTATTTACCATAATATCCCTTATATATTAAAGACTATTTTAAATTAAACTATAGTTTAAGGATATTTACGTTATTTCACACCCAGTTTGACTGACAAAGTGAGTTCTCTTAATAATAGTATAGATATATAATATACAATATAATATATAATATAATATATATATTTTTTATATATAATATTATATATATATTGACATAATATATAATATATTAATTATATAATATATTATATATATATATGTTTCCATAATATATAATATATAATATACAATATAATATATAATATAATATATATATTGACATAATATATAAAATAAATCCCAGATTTTGTTGACATATACAGATATATATATATATTATATTGTTCGACATATATTAGTGTCTTGTAAGTGGCATGGTGGTTGGGGATTGGCTTTGCATGCATAGTGGTTTGGGTTCAAATCTCCCTAACCCCATAATTTGGGGTTTATTTTGGATTTTCCCAGATTTTGTTGGGTATACAAATATATATATTATGTTGTTTGACATATATCAATGTCGTACAAGTGGCATGGTGGTTGGGGCTTTGCTATGCATGCATGGTGGTGTGGGTTCGTATCTCCCAAACCTCAAAATTTGGGGTTTATTTTGGATTTTTCCATATCTGGTTGGCTAGGGTCATTTTCGGTATTTGACTTTCATGTGGGTCCCACTTTTGCTACGTTGGACTGCCACGTCAGCAATTAACGGCTGAAATTGACAGAATCCCGACGGAGGGACCTATTGGACGAGAAAATGATATTGCAGGGGTGTTTTTGATGAAATTGAAAGTCGAGGGACTGAATTGATGTTGGACTAAAACGACAGAGTACTAAACAGTAATTAGCCCTAAAATTTATTAATAAAATACGTAATTTCGAGAAAAATATTAATATTATCTTAATTTTATTTTACTTTATTATTTTTTATTAAAATTTTGGTATATATTTAAATTCTAATTTTGTGCCCCACTTTTGATAAGAAATTCTGGCTCCGCCACTGTCCCAAACAATCAATTTCAGAAACATAATTAATAAGAGACAACAATTTCAAAAAACCCGGTCAAGAAACCCAAACAATTTCAACAGGTATCAATCAATTCAGAAACCCAATAAAAAAAAAAGAAAAAAAGAAGAAGGAAGAACTGAATTTGATTTGAGACTGTACGTTTGGAGGTAGGTAGAACTATGTCGCTACCGAATCGGAGAGGAATAGTATTGGAGAGGAGTCACGATGACTTATTCGCGAACACTGGAGGTCACTGCGGTGGTGGTCGACTGGCGGTTACGGCGGTGGGAGAGAGAGCTGAGAGTATGATCTATTTAAGAGAGAGAGAGAGAGAGAGAGAGAGAGAGAGAGAGAGGAGGTCTTAGGGCCAAGGGCTGAGGGATGAGGACTGAGGGCCGATGAGATTGAAAGTGATTTTGGGATGGCCAAAGCTCCGCATAGCAGCACCGCCAGGCCTCGCAAGGTCAAGACAGCAAGAGCAGACCCAATATGACGCTCGATCTAATCTGGACATCTATAATCCATTAGCGGTCTTTTCCGCCAAGAACCATCAACCAGAACCAACAATCTTGACACACGATGCTTGTCAACTCGTTAAGAAATACATTGCTTCTTTCTCGTCAGTTCTAGTCGTCAAGCGCTAACAACAGCAACACCATCACACCATCATGGCAACTCCAATCTTCTTCTTCGATCGGCGTCGAAGAGAATGGTCTCCACCCACGAAGCTTTTGGTTAGCGTCACGAACCTCATCGATCAGTGGTCTGTCAACCGCCAAGCGACGAAATCCGTTTATTTTGCTGCACAACAAAATCTTATCTTCACACCCAGACATCCTCTTTGGACACCCACTCGTTACTATCTCTCAGTACCGAGCAAGAAATGAGTTCTCAAGAGGCTCCCAAATCCCAGCAGTACATTGCTCCCAACAGCAATCTTCAACGGGCAAGCATGAGCTAAGTCTACACTCTTGCCATTCTTCAAAGTTATCAATAATCATATGATGCCTATATACGTTTGTTGCTCCCTGTGCAATTATCCCCCACAATCCCAGTCTCTATGCATCAATCTGTTTTCCTTTTGCCACTGCTATATACTCGTATAGCTTGTTCTGTTTATGTTGCAAAACAAATGGCTACTATTTACTAGTTAAAGATGCATGCCATGTAGACGTGTCTTTTTAGTATGCTGTGTCTATATGTGTCTTTCTAATATGCAAAGACTTGGCACATGAGGTTGCCCACATCTCACAAATTTTCAAACTAAACTACCACAATCTTAAGTACTGCTTTCACATGGACGCCACGTCCTATCTTCCCCCTCCGCACAGTTTACTCACACGTCTTGCAATTACTGATCAGAAGTATGCATGTGCAATATCAGTTAATGAGATTTGAACGAGTTCATATAATAAGCATGATAAGTCTCTATCTTATACAAACTAGTCGCTACCTCATATTACAACATATATATGATCGAGAAATTGTGACAGCTTCTCTCTTGTGCATGTACATGCACATCATGATAGCTAACGAGTACAGCATATATACTAGCATGCACAAGCATGCAAAGACACTTGTTCAAATGCTAATCTCACATGCTCATAATCATCTTATCACTATGACCATTTTTCTTTAAGTCAAAGCTACAATATGTTTCGAGGATATACTTGTTACAAAGCTGCATGTTGGCTCATAATACTCAAATTGGCATATAGGTCAAGCATAACCCCTAGCATGATCACACCAATCTCGTCTCTTCTCTGCCCATGCTGCTTCACTCTTTATGATTGATATCAAATATCATAATTACCAAAGTCTGCATATCATGAAGCATTGCTAGCATCCACGAGAACTCTTTGTCATTGATAGTTTGATACAATGTCATCAAGTGGCCTGATTCGCTAGCTGCCAGTTTTTTAAGGAACATTATTTCCATACAAACACATTCTGTATATGCAAGTTATTTGTCATCAACCACTACATTGCTTATACACTTTGTTTACAATTTTATCAAAGTACATATGTAAATTATTGATGTTGATTTTACAAATCCACATATTAATCATCTATTTTGTTTCAAGGAAATTCAACTATTTCTATGGAGCATTCAACCGCAACTACGAGTTGACGGACATTATCGGAGTACTTTATCCGCCACAAGCAATGGACCGTCATGCTCGGCCACCTCCGCTAGCCTCCAAATCGGCATAAGATAAGTCACTATATCTTATCTCTTACGCTCTTGCAATTAGAGCCTTTGCCATGACTATACATGTCTCCATGACCCTTAAGCATGCCTACAAAATGTTATTAGCAACTTTACTACAAGTACATGCTACACACATACATGCTTAAGTTCACTTTCATGTGACATTCATCTAGAAGCTTGTGACACTTACGACTTAATTAAACATGCTCGGATAAACGACTTGCTCGGGTTACGACTCGCTTGGGTATCGAGTATGGCCACGACTTGCGCTTGGGCCACGCCCCGCATGCTCGCACAGCGCCTACACGCTCAACTGCACCCAACTTGCTCAACTACACCCAACTTGCTCGATCATGTCCAACGTGCTTTACTTAAGCCCCAAGTTCACAAACGCTTCATACTATGTCACCGGGACTACTCCCACAAAATTACTTTGGACACCCATTACACTTGCCACTATCTATTGTGCGTGTTATATGACCATAAGATCCACATATACAACTACCAATATTTTACATGTTCATACACATTAATGGAATATTGAATTCTTCTACCATTTGTCGCTTGCAACAAATCGAATTTTTTTTGCATTCCATTAATACGAACGGTAACTAATACAACAAAGCATTCTACATATGCGCGTTTTTCGTCTCATTGTGCATGTTAGACCGTTAGACGAGTCCCTTCTTGCTTAAGGAGTTCGGAGACTTGTAGGGGCTAGGCACCTCTCGGACATTGTTTATGCTTGATGACTTCATGATTATAACTCCCCAACCAAGAAGCTCCTCTTACTCGGGGACTTGTAGATACCTCTACTAGCAAGGCTAGTTTGCTACCTCACCAAGCATAAACAACACCCTCGTGGGATCCAACCGCTACTTGCATCTTGTAGCCCTATGTTCAAGCTACGCTACGGTATCCGGAAGTGGCAAATACGTCGCCGGGAAGCCACATTTCCGGCCTTGCCAAGTTGCCCTCACAACATAGCTTTTCTATACTAGAATAGTGATATTTGAGTCCCATATCAGAAACCATGTAAAGGAAGAGCATTCCTTCACCTATAAAAGGAATGCCTCCTCCCACAACTCAATCCATCCCATTACATCTTTTGTAATCTCCTTGGGCCGCAAGGCCCAAACACACATAGTACAATATTCAAGTGGACGTAGTCTCCCGCTAAGGAGGAGATGAAACACTATACTTCTCGTGTGTCTCTCTCTCTCTTTATTTATTTATCGTTAATTAGACACCTCGGTCACAAACATTAACAGTGGCCCTGGTGTATTAATCCAAGCGTTGGTGGATAACATTGAAAGCATATATGGGAAATGAGAGCTTGAGGCAGGACTTTCTAGCTCTTACCTAACTTGCTTTCTTGTATACCAATAGGAATTGGTCCTAGTCAAAGACACAATTATTGTGACCCATAATTTGAAATAGGCAATTTCGGGTGCATTAACTAGTTGTTCTTTATGGCCATGATATTTCTTCTCAAACCTGCAAGGTCCCACTTTTGGCCAAATGAGTATCTGTCCCATGCTCTTTTCCATTTCACAACAATGTCCAATCTCTGAAGTCTCAATTTTCCTAGTGATAGGATTGAAAAACATGAATTCAGTATAGATGAGAAAAAACACTAAATGTGATCCAATGCCAACTTCAGAAGACCACCAACGACAATCCCATAGAGACAACGACAATCCCATCGAGACAACGATAATTAGTATGAATAAATAAGTATTAAAGCTTCATAACAGGCAGTTCCTACACAAACATAAATGAAAAGAGGAACAAAAAAAAAATAAGGCATCTGAGATTCTTCCTCTACTGAACGTACAGGATTGGCACTATAAGCAATAGTTGTGAATCTCAAATGCTCACCAATGCTAAAATAGAAGTACTTAAAAGAAGAACAACCACAGCTAGCAATACAAAACCGAAATCTAAAACATACCAAACCCGAATTCTTCATTTCAGGAAGCAAAAGAAAACCAAACTTGGCAAGTTCCTTTGGCCCCCTAATTCGAACCCATTTTATTTCCACCTTCTAACCCAACAATGCTCTTATTATCATACTTTAGCTCAAACTTGTTCCCAACTCTATTAGGAACAATGCAAATCAATTCTGGGACTCACTTTCCTTCCCGTCCTTCACCTTCAGCCTCCAACAACCTATTATTCGCCTCCTCATCGGCCGGATGCACCTTCTGCTCACTATGCCAAAAAAACTATCAGACAACAGAGTTCAGACGACAGACTGGTCATTTTCTGTCGTCTGAGTGTTTCAGACTAAGCTCAGACGACACATAAATTAAATGTGTTGTCTGAATACAATGAGAAACCATGCTTGTTTCATTTTGAAGATATGGTCAGACTCAGACGACACTTAAATGTCGTCTGAAAAGATGAAAATTTTCTATATTGAACCCTAGCAGAAATTTCAGACTTCCCTCCAAAAAATTTTAGGCTTTTCCCTCTCAAATGCCCAAACCCTATAGCTGAATAGTCAATAGAGTGATATTCAAACAACACAGTTAAGAAATTGTGTTGTCTGAATAAGGTAAGTTATATTTTTTTTCCTTTTCTTTTTGGCTTAGTTGCGAAAGACTTCGCGTTTTTTCCACGGCTCTTCTCTTTCTCTTTTCCCATCTCTGCTCGTTCGCTCTCCCATTCTCTTTCTCTACTTTACCAACAAAATCCCCTTTCTCTTTGTCTCCATCTCTCCCATAAATTTCTTTCTCAAAACCCTGCAGCCTCCCCAGATTCTCTCAGAATCCCTACCCTTCATCCAGAAGTTTAGGGCCAAGACCAGTGTAGTCAAGTACCATGGTGACGCCATGAAAGAGAACACCGTCCAGGCCATGGACGGCCTTACCTCTACATCGCCTCCGCCTCTTCCTCTTCCTGCTTAACCCTCCGTTCAGATCTAGTCCCCGGAAGGCTTTTCTCTCAAAGACAATGTTTTTTTTAATTTGGGCTTTTAGGGTTCTTCTGGTTTTGGGGTTTTTCTGGAAGATCTCAATCAACGAAAGCCGTAAAGTTAAATTTTGTGGAAAATTTCTTCATCTGCAGATTACAAAGCTTATATTGAAGAATCTTGGATGGATTCCGATTCGTTCAATATTTCGTTGGATTTTCTCTATCACTGGAGAACCTATCTGGTATTGAGAGTTTGGTTTCCCAAGCTGTTGTTCATAGTTCATTCGCCACTGAAATATGGAGACCCTTTTCAGGGTTGTGTGCTCCTCATTCCCAGCAACTCCTCCAATCCCTCATCGCTCACTTTCCACTAGAAACCCATCTGTCTCGGCCCTCAAAATAGGCCCATCTCCTGGTAAGACCCCTTGATTCCATAGATAAAACCTCTTCAAACGCTTCTTGTGTTTATTTTGTTTAACATTTTGCATTTCTGGGTTCTACTCCACTGTTCCAGTGAGTGAGCTTGCAGAAGAAGACGTGCTGCAGACGTTCTTCAAGGAAAGACAGTTGAATGGAGACTTCATATCAAGACTTTCTGACGTGTTTTGGCAGAGGGAGTTTACGAATTTTGTTGATGGTGATGGTGTTGGTGACATTGATGACACGACTACTCAACAACAAGCAGAAGAGCAGGTACATGACCTCTAGCTCTTTTTAGCTTTTTCGCAAACCTGAATTTTATTCATCGAGTTTTGATCAGTTTGGTTAGAGATGTGAATGTACATGATTTTTGGCACTAACGAGTCAATCTATGAACTTTTATAAGGTATCAAAATTTCTTGGAATGTGTATCTAATGTGTGGTTCTTGCTTGGTGAAATGTCTATAAGCTGAATTTGAATGTTGTCATTGTTTATATGCCTTGTATCAAGTTTATTCATATTGGATGCAAGCTTTTGCCTTGCATTGATCTTCAACTGCTCGGTTTGTGATTCAATTTTTTTTAGGTATCTTTTGCGCCAATTGTTCATAATCTCAGAAGTTTCTAAATTGTAAGAATCTAAGTTGTTTTTTGTTTAATGGATTCAAGCTTATAGGAGGGAGTATGGTTTTGAATGTGGTCTCTTGTAAGGATTATGTCTTGGTTGGAGTGGATTGTATGCCTTTTAACTTTAGTTTTCTGATTGTTCTGTCTTTTGTAAGGGTCATTGGTCTTCTATTGACTACTCTCCTCTGCAGAAGTAATTAGGTGAGACAGATCTTCTATACAAATGACAAACATATAAGGTGATATCTGGTCACGTGGTCTGTCCCTGTACCAGCTCTGAAAGATTTAGTTAACTCCCCATTTCTGTAATTTTGAAAACTAGTTAAAGTGACACAATGCATGATTAGCTTGACTACTATTTTAACAAAAGAACAGCAGAGCATATCTTAGGATTTAGAGAGATCAATTCTCATGCAAAGAAACCTTTGAAGCCACTGGAATTCCTACACTTGTGCCACAACTCTTGAGCAACCATGATATTGTCAGCAATATTTTTTCCAGGGACAAAGCTCCCTTGATTGGGCTGATGAATTTCCTGACGTAGTCTTAAATCTAGCCACCAACAATTCCAAATCACCTTGTATTAAGTCTCACATAAGCTGATGGGTCTAGAAAGGACATTCTCTCAGGATAGCAGTTTTGGGTACCAAGTTTTTGATGGTGTAGTGCATTCTTCCAAATTGTTATCAACTCTAGAGTAAGCAGGTTTCAGTGCTTATGCTATAAATAGGTGGAAAACTGTCTGCGCCTGGGGCTTTTGGACCTTTAATAAAGAACACTGCCTTTTTTACTTCACCATGACAATCTTCTCTTTGCATTTGCTGAAGCTCATTTGCATCAATCAGAGGGAAACATAAAGGAATTTATAATGTTTAAGAGGAAAGATTTGAAAACAACTCAACATAAATTCTTTACATTACTGTTGTAGGAAACCCCTTTTTATGATAGTATGAGTTATTTGTTTTGTTAAAATACATATGCATGCATTGTAATTCTTAATCTTTAAGAAGGTACAAGGGAGGCATATTTTGGAGATCATTGTGTATATTGAAACTTTGAGAACATTCAGTCATTGCCTTTGCTTTCAAGCTTCTGGACATGTCTTTTGTCATTGTTTTTTTAACAGAAATGTTTCTGGAAACTTTCATATATGTAGTATGGTTTTGAATTTAGTTTTTCTTTAGAGACCATGTGTTTACTTCAGTACATATATGTAGTATCTCTTCCACCATTTTGCCTTTCACTTTTTTTATTATTTCCCATCGAGAAACTTATCTGGGAATGGTACATAGCTTTATTTCTTTTCTTTGAGATCAGGGATTGAAGAGAGAACAAGGAGAAGAATTTAGACATATGGGTTGTGAAAGAGGGTGCAAACTAAGTTTGATTCTAGATTGGGTATTAAGAACCTCAGGTACTGAGTCAAGGGTGAGGGTTTCAAGTTTCTGTTAGTTGTAAAATTAGTAGGTATATGAATTGTGAATTTGTTGGTTCTATTGTGCTGCAATTGTTTATGGTTCATGATTCAAGATTGCAATATCCAAAAGGCAACAAATTGGAAAACTGTAGTATTGACATGGTTGAGAAACTGTGAATACCCTGTGTACTCATTTTAATCATGTAATTTTTTTGACTCTTTGAGTGGTATATGTTTCAGGTGGTTTTGGCTAGCCATTTCGTCCACATATTGTGGGCATTCTTCGTGATAAAGGACTGCTAATGAGTTCTCCTTTAGTATTAGCATCTGCTGTTAGAAACAAAAGCAAGCTAAATGTTTTTAGGTAGTTTTTATTATCATACAAATGATTATGGGTGCTTTTTATTTTGGTTTTGATAATAATGCATGATTGATAATAGGGAAGCAGTGATCTTGACCAATAAAGATTCTCTACTTGGTAAATATTGTTATTTCCTTGTGATCTATACAAGTACCAAATAGTGGTTTTTGTTATATTGTCCTTTATGAAGCTGATTGACTTTTTTTTCGTTTCTTGTGATGCAGATTTGATTTTTATTAATTTTGTTGGTTACTTGATCATCTACATCCAACAGTCCACTTTCATGTCTAAACTCGGAACCCAAGTCCCCATCTACTTTTGGTAAGGCTCTCTTCCTTTAAGCCAATACATATAGATGAAATGGTTGATTAGAGCACAGTTATGTAATGCATGTGTACCTGGCTGGTTTGTGTTGTGTGTGTGCAGATTAGTAGTTTATTGTCAACTTAGTTCTTTGCTTGCCCAAATGATAGCTTTCAATATATGTTAATGTCAAGTTGATGTGTTAGTGATATGAAAAACAAAAAGTTCTGGTTTTAGTCACTATGTTAGTATTCTGGATTTAATGATGTTCTTTTATTGTTTTATATCTCTATGTAAGTAGTTGGTGGTTGGTCACTTGATACAGAAATAACGGAATTACCAGTCTTTGCTTCTGCTTGCTGCTATTGTGAATATGCCTGTTGGAAGAAACATTGCTGGAGGTAACCTTCATGAGCATTCTCTCTCTCTCTCTCTCTCTTTCTCTCTCTCTCTCTCTCTCTCGTACGCTGATTTTCATTGCTGAGGAGTATTGGAGATGTCCAATAGGATGTTCATACTTCTCTAATGGACTATAGGTAGTTCCTCAGTGCATGATATTGTTGTAATACCCCGAAAAATCCAAATTAAATTCCGTGGATTTTTAGAAATGATTTCACAATAGTGGGAGCGAGTACGAGACTCGGAGAAGTTGTGGAATTAGTTCGAACGATTAATTTTCGAAAACGAACGTTATTTAGGGGCTCGCGAAAGTTGACTTTTTATACGTTCAAAATTTGGGAAAACTTCCTTCATGAAAGTTGTAGAGCTCGTCGACACGATCGCGTGCATATGCGGAACGCAAAAATCGAAGTTCGTATGAATTAGTTATGATTTTTTGAAAATGTTTCCAAATTAGTATAAAGCTTCCATTTTCGGAAATTTCCGAAAATATTTTCAGAATTTCCAAAAATGGAAACTCGGAGCTGCAGCCCCTCCCCCGACCGGAAATCGCCTTCGATTTTCTTCCGGCTATTTATTCCTCCTCCGGCCACCGATCCTCACCAAACTTCTTCCATTGGCTTCGTATGGTCCTTGCGCACCTGTCTGTGGCAGCCTTGCACGGCGGCGCGGCCTGTAGCGGCGGCGGCAAGCCCGGTCCGATTTAAGCTCGATTTTGAGTCAACGCCGATATCTCGAGCTACAGACCATATTTTTCTGTGATTCTTGAACCAATGAGTTCGTCTTGAGTTTCTTAACAACTCTCTAGAAGGAATCGAAGCCTGAAATTGAAGTTTTGACGTCGAAATCAAGCCTTGCCGGATTCTGCAAATTTCGCCGGATTCTGAAAATTTTCCGGCCACCTCGACTGTTCTAGGTAATTTCCGACCACTTCCTTTCGTTTTCAGACTTCATGCTAGTTATGAAAGTGGATCAACTCGTCATTTTGAACAAGTTTGTAGTTGACGACTTTTGCATCGGAGGTGGTTGACCGCCGCGTTGACCGCCCACTGACCGCCGCTTGTGGCGGCGTATTCGACCATATTTTGAGTTTTTATTATCTAGGTGATGATCTACGCATCCTTGCGAGCGTTTTGATATATTACAAGGTCATTTTAGAAAACGTTGATAAATAGTGAATTTATGTTTTGACGTTACTATTTAACGTTTTTACGTTTTATCTTCGGTTTACGATCTGCGAGGATCTGACCATCGGTTTTACTTCAAATTTGGATATGATGATCTTATGACTGTCCCAGTGGCTTTGTGTGGTCATGGGCGAAGATCCGACCGTTGGATCTTCGTATAAATGTAAAACAGTGATTCGGAAGGCGATTCGTGAGAATCCGACCGTCAGATTTTCGTATAATTTTATGGAGATGTTTGTTAGAGTGATTCAAGAAGATCTGACCGTTGGATCTTTGTGATAATTTTGGAGGATGATCCTAAGGGCGATCCGTGAGGATCCGACCGTTGGATCATCGTATAATTTTGATCCGACCGTTGGATCATCGTATAATTAGGATCCGACCGTTGGATCATTGTATAATTAGAATCCGACCGTTGGATCATCGTATAATTTCGATCTGACCGTTGGATCATCATTAAATTAGAATCCGACCTTTGGATTTCCGTATATGTGTGCTTTTGAGTTGTTGGATAAGTTAAGATCATTATTGGATTAGGTGATCGATGGATTTATTTGGCGGACGATTCGTGAGATTGTTAATGGAGCTGTTAAGAAGACGCAGCTGGATTAGAGGTGAGTAAATCTCACATGGTTCATATTACGAACCAAAGGTCGTTAATTTCTTTATTTATATTGTGATTGAAGTGAAAATGTGTTGGAATTACATTATATCATGTAATTGTTGTTTTTTTTGTGAGAAAACATAAGTGAGTTGAAGTGTAACATTTGAGTCAGATAAGACATTTTTTGTAAATGTTTTGATCTACGGATTGGTCACCAGTGGTGACAGAGGCAAGGTCTTCGTAAGCGTGAACCTTGGCCAAGGTGACACATTACGTAAGATTCAGTTAGAGCTCTAGTCTGTCTGCCATAGTATGACATGAATCAGCGAGTTGGACTACTCGGGATTTCATGAATACAGTATGACATGAAAGTAGAGAGTTGGATTACTCTTGATCATGAATACATTTTTGAAAGTTAACGTATGACATGAAAGTAGAGAGTTGAATTACTCTTGATCATGAATACAGTATGACATGAAAGTAGAGAGTTGAATTACTCTTGATCATGAATACATTTTTGAAAGTTAACGTATGACATGAAAGTAGAGAGTTGAATTACTCTTGATCATGAATACATTTTTGAAAATTCATAGTATGACATGAATCAGCGAGTTGGACTACTCGGGATTCATGAATACAGTATGACATGAAAGTAGAGAGTTGAATTACTCTTGATCATGAATACACCTTTATTAATTAAAATGTGTCGAGTGGTGAGTGATGAGATTTGTTGGAAAATGGTTTGGAAATGGAGGTGGAATGATTTGTTTTGAGTTGGGTTGAGTGGTAAGGATTGAGGTTGGGGGTGTCTACTTGAGTTAAAGTATTTGTGAGATAATAAAACCAACCTTTCCTTCTTGTTTACTCATACTGGCTGTAAAAAGCTTACCGGGTTTTGTGTTGTTGCAACTCCCGGTACACTATTCAAATTGTGTAGCGGGTAATCCTACAGGACAGGAGAACCAGGACGGTGATCGTGCGGTTAGAGCAATTGTTAGAGTTTTACAGCAATTGTAAGTTGTGAGGTGTGTTATGCTCATTTGAGCTTTACAATATATTGTGAGAGTGAATTGTAATAATGAACTCGAAGTTTCGAGATTTGGATTTTGTAATTGTAATTATTCATGTTTCGGATTTGAATTTGTTATTCAAAATTCGGGGCGTGACAATTGTGGATGGTAGATGTAGAGAGGTTTCGCTTTATTACGTACCTCCTGACTAATGGCTTATATGCTAACCTACTGCAATGAACTTAAACATGTACTTGAAGGTTTGAAGCACGACCTGGACACAAACATTTCTTCTAATCTAGTTCTCATGCTCTGGGTCTAGGGACAAAAATCTGAGAAGTGAGAGGTAGAGGGATAAGTAGGGATAAAAAGATAGTGAATGAAAACTTGACTTATTATTGGTTGAGTAGCTTTGTAATCTTATCTATCTCTCTTTTTTTATTTTTTGCTGCTGTTTTATTATCTTTTAAATTATTCTGAGCTGTTTTTGTGGTGCAATTTAACTCTTAATGTAAATTCAGTTTGAATTTAAGCTGTGGTTGATTAAATTGGGTATATCTCTGTTTAACATCTATTTGGATTATGCTTTGTGTTTGATGCTTATATGTGGGTCTTGCTTTTACGTTACTTGTTTTTGAAGTTGCATTTTGTATAAACCTCCATTGTGCTTTCTCTTCCTTTGTTCTTTCTATATATCCTTACTCTTGTGTAGGGTCGCCCTCTAGGTCTTCTTTTTGTATTAAAATTATGTATGGAAGTTATGGTACTTGAAGTCTAGTTTAATTTTCCAACTTTCATTGCCGGAGTAAGTAATTGTCTTTTAAAGAATGCCAGGCGTAAGGAAAGTGTCTTGCTTCTTGAATTAAGAGCAGGGAAAAGGAAAAAGGAAGCTGGTCGATTGTGTCTGTACTAAGTTTCGCTCTTGAAATATATCATCTTTGCTAAATTTCTGTGTTTGTGTTGTCTGCAGATTGCAAGAATTATATGGAACAATGGCTTTCTTCTCTTCAAAACTTTGATGCCTCAATTAGCTGATATCTCTAGAGGATTATCTGCTTGAAGAATTAGAGCTGTTACATAATTGGCTAAATTAAAGCTTCTGCAACTTGGTCACTCTAGATTAGTATAGTTGCTCTAGATCGATGGTGGTTTTTTGCCTTATGAGTTTATTGAGCTGATGCTCATTAGGTCTATGTATGAAACAATTGTGGATGTATCTGTTGGCTGTAATGACAGATTGAATAATTCAATGATATATTTGTGTAGTTTTCAGCTTACATCATTATAGGAATACAAATGTGACATCTGAAATACCATGCAAACACTAAATTAAAGCCAAAATATGTTGTTGGAGCTACTTAAGAACAACAAATTCAGAAAAAATCTGTTGTTATTTTCTCACTCAAACAACAGAAAATTGTGGCCTTAAAATAAAAACAAAGACAAAAATATATAAACTTTTGTTGACTCAAAACGAAAACAACGACATACAATTGTATCTTAAATGAATGTACAACAACAAATAATTGTCTTGTGTTAGCAGTTTAACTAACAGTTAACTATTAGTTATTTTCCCCTCAAACAACAGAAAATTGTGGCCTTACAATAAAAACAAAGACAAAAATATATAAACTTTTGTTGACTCAAAACAAAAACAACAACATATAATTGTATCTTAAATGAATGTACAATGACAAATAATTGCCTTGTGTTGATAGTTTAAATAACAGTTAACTGTTATTATAATACAAAACAAACAACAGAAAACTGTTATTGTAAGTCATTACAAACAACAGATAACTGTCGTCTGAACTCATCGAACACATGTCTTGGGTTTAATAGGACAACAGACGACTTGAAAACCTTCTGTCGTCTGATGATAAATTAGACGACAGAGGAAATCTGTCGTCTGATACCCCAAGAGACGGCACCGTACTAGACAACAGAATTTTTTTTTATCAGACGACAGATCTCCTCTGTCGTCTGATGACATTTTTGGCATAGTGGCTCCTTCTTGGCCTTCAGAGCCTGCAATTTTGAGTGATTGTATTCTTGTAATATGCAACCCCCAAAAACGCAAGGCCATAGCCCACCAGATTGATGGGGGTCACAGTGTCCTTGATCACAGACCAAGAGAAGGCAATCAAGAGCCAATCTTTCACCACAGCCGCCACATTCATCGTCAATGCCGAGGTCTTCCCCACAAGCAAAAACACAGCAAGGTTTAAAGCGAAGGCACATAAGGAATTGTTCCCGAAAATCACGTAATAGAAATGGAAACTCCACATAGATCCAAGGCACCAACAGAAAAGCAAGGCAACAAGGAGCCACATCGTACAAAGAGGTAATGGGATTTAAGGTTAACCCCTTAGATGTCAACAAGATTTGGATAAACACAAGCCTCGTGGCCTCAAAAACAACCGCGGCCAGTTACAGAATCACACTCCAGGTGTCGAATCTGGCCTCCCCATAAGCAGCAATGGCCACGCCGACGGAGATCGAGAGCATGTTGATCATCGTGTCAGTCTTAAACGTCTCTTTCTTAAACAACACCCCAATAGGAGAAGCAACAAGCCAAAAACATGCAATTTTATCCATGAAAATGGAGAAGATGTACTTATCAAAAAAAAAATGGAGAAGATGTAAGGAGCTTCAGACAGAAGAGAAAGAAATAGATGAAGAATAAAGAGCACACTCAGAACAGTCAGAAAGAAATAGAGAGAGCTGGGTGCCCAGAGTAGGAGAGAGAGATGGGTGTCTGGAGTAAAAATCCGAAAAGATAAGTTTACTCTTGAAAATATGTCAGGTGGTATGCGAACTAACAGAGTCATTAATGTAAAAGTAAAATGAGAATTTGAATTAGTCTACTCATTTCATTTCATAGTCCCTTTATATAGGAAGAGAATTACAACGGAAATATCAATTAGGGAGAGAATTACAACGGAAATATCAATTACAATGATGACATTAAATGCTGATTGATCCGTAATTGTGCTGATTGATGGTAATCGCTGATTCCTTGATTCCCTCTCCGTCAGTCGCTTTGACGAAGGCACATAATATGTTTTTCCTTTAACACTCCCCCTTGTGCCAAGTCAAAGACGAAATGGTGCATGAGTTGTTGCCTCACTAAAAACCTTGCCAAGTAACAATAAAAACCCTGTGGGACAAAAAATACACCTTGGTTGAAGGAAAAGAGCACAACGCACCTTTTACATTTGAGTATGACATGTGTATGTTAGACTCCCCCTGACGTCTACACCTCCCCCTGATCCTTACATTAATCAAGGGAGCTTGGAAAGTCTTTGCATTCCTATGCTTTTCACATGTTTCTCAAATGTGGCCTTAGGCAATGATTTGGTGAACAAATCTGCCACATTCTCCTCAGACCTTACTTGATTCACTTAAATCTTGAGGAGGGCCTGTTGTTGCTAATTGTAGAAAAACTTTGGCGATATGTGTTTTGTATTATCACCCTTGATATATCCTAGCTTCATCTGTTCGATGCAAGCTGCATTATCTTCATAAATGCAAGTAGGCACTTCAGTGGTAGAACTCAAACCACTAGTCCCTCGAATATGTGTGATGATAGCTCTTAACCATACACACTCACGAACCGCCTCATGTAGAGCAATGATCTCTGAGTGGTTCGAGGAGGTAGCCACAAGGGTTTGCTTGGTTGATCTCTAAGATATCGCCGTGTTCCCAATGGTAAATACATAACCAATTTGGGAACGATCTTTATGTGGGTCAGAGAGGTACCCAGCATCAGCTAAACCAACCAAAACGTTATTTGGCGTTTCGGTGTAGTGAGTAGCGCTTTCGCCATCAACATTTCCTTTAGGGATTGCAGTTCCATCTGCGGTCCCTCTTGTCTCTATACAGGGAAAGAACAGTCCCAAGTCAATGGTTCCTTTTAGGTATCGAAAAATGTTCTTGATACCATTCCAGTGATGTTGCGTTGGCACCGAGCTAAATCTAGCTAACAAGTTCACTGAGAATGCAATGTCTGGTCGAGTACATTGGACTAAGTACAATAATGCGCCTATTGCACTTAGATAGGAAATTTCAGCTCCCAACACCTCTTCGTCGTCTTCCTTTGGACGAAATTGATCTTTCCTTGCATCCAAACTTCGACCGATCATGGGAGTGCTAGCAGGATGCGCTTTGTCCATGTTAAATCGCCTGACTTTTGGACATACGCAGACTGGTGGATTAGTATTCCACAAACTCGGTGTTCTAGTTCAAGGCCTAGACAGAGTCGAGTTTTCCCAAGATCCTTCATCTCAAATTCGGATTTCAAGTAGCTCGCGGTTTCTCTTATTTCATCAAGAGTACCAATTATGTTCATATCATCGACATATACAGCTACAATTGCAATTCCGGAACTTGTTTTCTTTATGAATACGCAGGGGCATAATTCATCGTTCTTATATCCCTTCCCAATCAAGTAGTCACTTAAACGGGTATACCACATCCGCCCGGATTGTTTCAATCCGTAAAGTGAGCGTTTCAACCCAATTGCAAACGCACTCCGTGGTTTAGAGTCACTTGATTTGGGTAATGTAAGGCCATCAGGCACTTTCATATATATCTCTGAATCAAGATCCCCATAGAGATATGCGGTAACCACATCCATGAGCTGCATTTCCAGTCCTTCGGAAACTACCAAGCTAACTAAATAGCGGAACGTTATAACGTCCATTACGGGAGAGTATGTCTCCTCGTAGTCAATTCTAGGGCGTTGTGAGAAACCTTGCGCCACAAGGCGAGCCTTGTACCTCAAGACTTCATTCTTCTCATTACGCTTTATGACAAAGACCCATTTATGTCCTACAGGCTTTACACTTGGTGGGGTTAGCACTACCTGACCAAATACCTGTCTCTTTGCTAGAGAATCTAGTTCTACCTGGATTGCTTCTTTCCATTTAGGCCAATCTGCTCTTTGTTGACATTCTACAACAGAGCGTGGTTCGATATCATCGTGCTTTATGATTTCTTGAGCAACAGTGTATGCAAATACATCATTAATGTGTATGGAAGATCTTTCTATCAACTCATACGCACTCTCGTAATCCATTGAGATTTCTTTGTTCTCTGGAATCATTTCAAACATCGGAGCGTCCTCCAGTATTGATTCATGGACATAACTATAATCAGAGACAATCTCATGAGAGGGATACTCTACATTGATGATTAATGGATCAGTTTGTGCCTTACTCGCCCTCTTCTTCCTTGGGTGAGTGTCAATCGAACCAAGTGGCCTCCCCCTCTTCCTTTGGGGAGCCACGGCCTCAACCACACGTCCACTAAGTGTGGTTGCAGTGCCTCTATATGCGGCACCGTGCCCCTTGTTGGGGACTTCTAACCTTGCAGGCACATTTGCAGCTGGTATATGTGATCTCGTCACTTTTGCGATATCAGTAAACGCATCAAGCATCGAATCTGCTACGTTCTAAAGATCGATTATTCTTTTCACTTCACTTTCACATTGTGAAGTGCGGGGATCAAAATGAGACAGAGTGGGGACAAACCACGACAATTTCTGTCGTTCCCTTGGAAAATCCTTTTTCCTATCTCCCCCTAACGACTGGAAGACTGTCTCATCAAAGTGACAATCCGCAAATCTAACGGTAAAGAGATCGCCTGTCAAGGGTTCCAAGTAGCGGATAATTGTTGGGGATTCGTATCCAACATAAATACTTAATCGTTTCTGAGGACCCATAGTGCGCTGTGGGGGCGCAATAGGCACATATATTGCGCAACCAAATATGCGTAAGTGTGAAATGTCAGGCTCATATCCAGTTACCAACTTATACGTACAAAATGGTTGGCTAGCAGTGGGTCTGAAACTAATAAGTAAAGCTGCGTGCAATATTGCATAACCCCATGCAGATATAGGCAGGTTGGTGCGCATAACCAATGCCCGAGCCACCATCTGTAGCCTTTTGATGGTGGCTTATGCGAGACCATTTTGTGTATGCACATGGGGTCCAGGATGCTCTACATCGATCCCAATAGATATGCAATATTCATCAAATGTTTTTGATATAAACTCTCCAGCATTATCAAGCCTTATAGACTTGATAGGGTGATCAGGGTGGTGAGCCCTTAAACGTATAATCTGTGCTAGGAGTTTTGCAAATGCAGTATTTCTTGTGGACAATAAAGCGACATGTGACCAGTGTGTCGAAGTATCCACCAGAATCATAAAGTACTTGAATGGTCTGCATTCTGGATGGATAGGTCCACAGATATCTCCTTGTATCCTTTGTAAGAATGGAATGTTTTGTTTTGTGTCTTTAGCATAGGAAGGTCTCGATCCTGTTTTTGCTAAAAAGCAGGCTTTGCAAAACGAGTGATGTGCCTTTGAAATAGTCAATGAGGCATAATGGGAGGGGAGGTAGTGCTTCTGGTACTTCAGAAGGCAATGGCTGCATTTGAGCAGTACTAGGACCGACACCTTGCAGTGTAGCGTATTTTTCTCCCATTTTATTTTTCACTCGAAAGAAGGGATGTCCATATGAGTTCTTTAAAATACGGATCATCATGTCACGACCGGGGTGCCCTAGGCGGTCATGCCAAAGCCTGTATGAGTCAGTGTCCCACATTTCATTGTTGGTGACAGCATAGGATTCAATGATCTGAATTGTAGTGAGGTACAGTCCACTAGATTGAATCATAAGTTTCTCTAAAATGTGTTTCCTTCCACATTCATTAGAGGTAATATAAAGGTATTCAATTCCATTCTCACAGTGTGTTGTTGCATGATAATCGTTGGCATGAATATCTTTGAAACTTTAACAAGGTTCAATTGAGCTCTTGGTGCATACAGAGCGTCTGTGACATTAAATAAATCTCATATTGTTTAGAGTATTTCTATTTAGGTAGAATGATAATCTTTTTATTCAAATAATTTTTCTTTTTCTAGATGTATTGCTTTACATCTTTATAGTGCTATTTCGAACCATGTAAATATGTGTAGTAAATAAAAGTCGAATAAATTCAGTGCTTCAGAATAAAATTTGAAATTTATTAATAAGCCAACGATAATCAAATCAAGGTCTTGTTCAGAAATCTAATTTATCAACTCTTTCCTGTTTGACTGAAGGGTTCTTCGGTGCCCTTTGCACCTTGTTTCGATGACCACTAGGGCCAGCACCACCATCTCTGCGCCACACATTGGGAGGGCCTCCATGACCCATACCACGACCCCCACGTCCCTTGCCACGTGGGTAGGGATCAGCACGTCCAACCCCCTTTGCATTGGGGTTCTTTCCACCTTTCACTTTGCCATAATTAGCCTCGGAAATTTTCTTTATCCCAACAGGCCTGGCGTTGTTGTTCAAAAGAACCTCATTATGCCTCTCAGCCACTTGCAGTAGGTTGATCAGCTTATTGAAGGTTGTGATTCTTTTGTTGTCATACTCCAGCCTGTACTGGTTCGCTAGTATAAGTGCTGAAGTAGGAAAAGTAGAAAGAGTCTTATGGAACATATCATCTTCTGGGAGTTCCTTTCCACAGAAATTTAGACGTGCCTTTAGGCGCAACATGTCCTTGTTGAAGTCATTGACCCTTTTGTAGTCAAGTAAGCGGATTTCATTCCACTAAACGGTCAGTTCTGGGAGCAAAGTGTCATGAATGTTCCCAAAACGTCCTTTAAGGGCATCCCACAGTTCTTTGGGTGTCTTCAACTGAAGGTACTCCCAGCGTAGGCTAGGATCAATATGTCGCCTCAGAAACATTAAGGCATTTGCTTTCACCTTGTCAGACGGTCCATCGTCTTTGGGGTCAGTAGGAGTTTTGATGGTGGCAGTGTAGTCTTTTGCCACAAAGGCAGTTTCTACATCGGAAACCCAACGGTGGTACTCAAGTCCTTCTGAGTCCAAAATGTCAAATTCAGGTCGAGTTGGATCAGCCATCTACATAAACAAGAGGGAAGATATAAATTACGCAGTCATAAAGACATCCACGTAAATTATTTTCCAAAAATATGAATTAGATTTCAAAACCAAGATTCGTAATGGTCACATTTTTCGATGCTATGTGAAAATGCTTTATCACAGTAAGTATGTATTTATAATGCGGATGAATTTTCATTATCATGGCAAAATGCAATTTTTGTATAGCATTCTAAATAAGGAATAATCATAGCACATAATAAAGAATAAAATAAATAAATAAATTGCATGGCATGCTCAAATTTCACAAATATACAAAAAATTATATACTACACATAATAACAGCAATAATATATCATGCATAAAATAAAATGTAAACAATAGCATAATACAAAGCATGCGTAGGCATAATTTATATAAGCGTAAATAAAATAAAAAACATGCTCAAAATTTCATAATAAACCATAAACAATAAAATATATAATCATGCTTTAAAGATAATTATATAAAAAATAAATAACAAGGCATGCTTCAAATGATCAAAATTATCTAACTAAACATGCTCAATAACAAAATATAATAAAAGCATAAACAATAAAGTATAAAGCATGCTTAAAAATAGAAAAGATAAATAAAATTGACATGCTTGGTTAAAAAAAATAAAATAAAGAAAACATACTTGATTTCGAGAAAATAAAACAATCCTAGCGCACGCGCGTGTTGATGCAGGCTTGCGTAACGATGTTTTTGGGCTTGAAAAAACTGGGCCACTTCCTCTCTTTTAAGCAGTGGGCCTTGTTTTTTTTTTTTTCTTTGGTTCTGGGCCGCAAGGCCTGTTTCTTTTTTTTCTTTTTTTTTTGTATTTATTCTGGGCCACAAGGCCTGCTTCTTTGTTTTTTTTTTTTTGTTGGCCCGGATCCTTTTCTTTGGGCCGAGTCATACCTTTTTTACTTTTTTTTTTCTTTTTTCTCTCTTCTTCCTCCTTCGTGTCCTCTTCTTTCTTCACGTGTTCTGTTGTTTTTCTTGCAGAGCTGCTGCTGACGGGTGGGAGACGCTGGCAGAAGCAGCAAGATACAGCAAGCTAGCGGGTCTGTTGGAGGCGGGGTGTGCGCAGGTGGAAGAGCGCTGGGATCTGCGCTGCGCTGGGCTGACGCCGATCTGGAGGCTGACGAATCGGATCTGGAGGCTGCGACGGTGGAGAGCGCCGGCGAGCAGTGGCCTTCTCGGGTCGTGCGAGGTTAGGCGAGGTGGGCAGCGAACCGTGCGAGACTAGGCGAGGGTTGGGCCGTGCGTACAGGTGTAGCAGCGCCGTTGCAGGTGAGAAGGCGGGGTGTGCAAGGCGCTTGCTGCTGGACGTGGGTCTGCTGCAGGCAGGGTGGGTGCAGGCCAGTCTGGGGAAGCCGAGGTGAGGGCAGGCTGATGTGCGGCTGGGGAGAGAAGGAAATTTTTTTTTTTTCGAAATTAGGGCTTTTTCTCTTTGGCTATTTGCTCTGAGCGTGCTGATAACGTGTAAAAGTAAAATGAGAATTGGAATTGGTCTACTCATTTCATTTCATAGTCTCTTTATATAGGGAGAGAATTACAACGGAAATATCAATTACAATGATGACATTAAATGCTAATTGATCCGTAATTGTGCTGATTGATGGTAATCGCTGATTCCTTGATTCCCTCTCCGTCAGTCGCTTTGATGAAGGCACATAATATGTTTTTCCTTTAACAATTAACAACATGTATTTAAATGTAGACGTTTGTTAGTCCAGGTACCAAAGTGTTATTTGTTTAAATTGAGAAACCTTGATTATCATTGGCTGATAGTTCATGTACTATTTGAAAAATTTTCCCAATAGTTAATTATGTAGGAGGAGATTTTATGTTTCTATTGAGTTATAGGTTGAGCTCACCTCTATACATATTTTGCAGGGTCTGACACCAGAGACAAGTTGTTACCTTCTGAACCTAAATTTACCAGTTTACTAGTCATTTGGATGGTAAACGACAATTACTTTCACTTTTTACCCTGTTTCGATACTTTTAGTGGCCCTAAAAGTTGACTTTTTTGTATCGTTTATTATTTGAGAAAATTTCTTTCATGAAAGTCGTAGAGGACATTAAACCGAGCGCGTGCATATGTGGTTCGTAAAAATCGGAGTTCGTATGCAAAAGTTATAAGTGAATTACTGAAGTTACTGTTTGGAGGTAAGTAATATATATATTTGAATTTTTACTGTGGTAGGTCAGAACCTACCACGGCCAGGTAACTCTCTCTCTTTCCTCCCCAAGCTCTCTATCTCTCTCTCTCCGTTCCATTGTTCACAGAGAGAACTTCGCCTCCAGCCACCTGGGAGAGTGCCACCGGCACCGTTCGACACGCCTCCTCCTTCTGGACACACCTGTCATGGTAGCTCACAGCGTCTTGGCCGGAAAGCGGAGAAACAAGGCCGAGAAGTTTACTGTAGCAAAAGAGGTCAATGTTGTTTTCTTCCAATTCTGGCCACCACAGGAGACCAAACTAGGTTCTTTGGAAGCGCCTTGAGCCATCCTTCATGCTCCTCAAATCTCTTGCAATAAATTGAAGCGTGGAGGAAGAAATCACGACTGGAAATCAGAGTTTTCAGGTTTGCTTGGTTTTCGGCCACTTCAAGGTATTTTCTGACTTTGTCACAGTTGAGAAACATGTTGGAAATGTTGAGATGATGTTGTACAAGAAATTTGGTTGCCGGAGGTGGAGGTCGCAGCCGGTGAGTGGGCCCCACGCGCCGCCACTGTGGGTATTGCGTAGGGCAGGTTTTTGGCTTCGGATTTTAGCTGGATAAGTTGCTTGTAACATGTAGAACTTGTAAATGTGATTTTGGTGGAAATGGGAAAAGCTTGTTAACGATTGTGAATTTCTGAATTTTGGAGTTTCAGATGTCGATCTATGGGAATCCGACCTTCAAATTTCCCTTGTTTCCGCTATAGAATAATTTAATCGACGGATTGGTATTAGTGGTGAAGTTTGAGTTGAATCCGGAAAGAAATGGAGATATTGTTTTACGAGGGGTTTTGGGTTTTGTTATACGATCGTAGTTTAATTGTCGATTTGTCGTTTACGGAATATAATTTTGTACAGGAAGAGGTACCGACCCATCGCTCGACGAGGATCCTTACACTTGGCCACGTTAGCTGGATACTGTCAGTGGACTTTTGATTTAAATGATGCATGCAAATATTTTTCCGATTTATTGATTGATTGATGTACCGTTTCAATTATCGAGCATATATTTTAGTCTCGGATTATAAATTGATTTCGGAAATGAATTGGTTTCAGATTTTAATTTGGTTTATTGATTGGTCTTTCTTTCATGATTTTTGGATATGAGTTTGCGATGCTCGGACTTGGTTAATGATTTTTGATGATTTTTTATCAGTTGTTTTCCGATATGATTTCCAAAATTAAGTACATTTTTATTCGCCGATTTCGTGATTTCTGGAGGATTTTCCGAAAATGTGATTTTTGGATGGAATTATATCTATCTATTATTTCTCGCCTACTTGTCTATGAATTCAAGATTATTTTTGGCGTGCGGGGCCACGTCATTGGAACATGTATTTTCTCGTGAGATATTAGGGAAGCTATACTGATTTTCGATTTTCACATGATTTTAATCCACCATACCTGGGTCGTCTTATTTATATTATTGCTAGCTAGCCTATTAGTACTCCTCCCCGCTTACTCTGTGTTTGTGGGTGAGTTGAGCAGAGTATAGGATGCTCAAGAGCCTGGGAGGCTCCCTTACTCGTATGGTGATAACTTCTTCCCCATGCACTACTGATTTCTTGACTAGCGGGGCTAGTTCGATTTTGTTTAACCAGCGGGGCTGGTCTTATTTTCTTGAGCATCGGAGTTTCAGTCTTTTTACTTGGTTGTTTGTGACTAGCGAGGCTAGTCGGTTTTCTTGAGCTGAACATCATTCGGATTATTTTTCTTTAATTGTTGCATGCATCGGGTTTTTAAAGGAATAAATGTGGGAAAGTATAAAACCCCTTTTTCTTTACAATTACTTATTTTTGTCCACTCACACTAATATTTTTATGTACTTTCCCTCTGGGCCCTTCGGTTTCATTTGCCCAGTTTGCAGAGTAGCTGGTTCGGCATAGTAGGATTCGGGGCATAGCATCTGCTGCTGTTGTTTTCATATTGTAGGTTATTTATTGAACCTACTTGTATCTTGATTTCTTTTTCGTCTTGTAGATTGCTCTGATAACCTGTGGGACATATGTTATAAAGTTTGGGAGTTACACTTGTGTTTTTGGATTATGTTGTATTGTTGGGATTTCAGTTGATAATTGTAGAGTTGTTGTGATTTGGGGAGAAGGGTGGCTCCAGAAGAATAAGGATGATTTATTAGAAATGTGAATGTGTTTCTATATGTTTTGGTAATCCATTTTTAGAGGTGACTCTGTCAAATTTTTTGGTAGAGTTATTCCTAAGGTGCGCCCCACAGGGCAGCCTCGGATTTCAGGGAGAAATTCGTGGCGGGTCCTGTCACGAGTATAGAATAACGACCTTAGAATGAGGTATTATATTTTTATATTTATTTTAGTTTTAGTTTTATTATTTACACCTTGGATTCGAATTCAAGTGCTTAAACCTAACGACATTAGATGTGAGGAGTGACAAGTTTTTACTTTGTTACATAGTTGCTGCTTGTAATGATTGGATGTGGTTAAGAGACTTGGACACATGTTTAAGGTTATCATCGTGGGTTGTGGATGGTGTGTTGTGAAGGTCTTGATGGATTCCTTTAGTGGTATCTAGCATTTTTGTGGAACACAATTCTTGCGGCTTTTGATAACCGTGCTCATGATGGCTAGCATCGGAGTTAGAGTTTTGATATATGAGAAACAGACAACAATGAAGGGTTCTGATCCTGGTAAAAGTTGCTAAGGTATTCCCAGCTGATGGGGACTAGATAATTTTTTGTTGTGTAAGGGTTGTTGGACATGCAATCAATTGGGTCCGAGTCAACTTGGTGGATTTTGTTAACATTTTTAAGATTCGGATATTAGAGTTTATCATTTTCCGCACCTCGACCAAACACTCGCACATGTTGACTCAAACAAGGCCGCATGTAGTTCATAAACATTACTAAATGATACATTTTTTTAATCGAATGAGGTCAGTTAAATTTATAATTTAGTAAGCAGTACCATAAACGACACACCCCTGAGTGGCCAACAAAAAGAGTCGTCCTTTAGGACATATTCTAAGAAAACAGAACCTCGCACTCCCGGGTACACCCACCTTTTAAGGACATTCAAGCATCTTTATTCTAATAAAACCTAGAAACTCATAAGCAAAATAAATAAATGTAACAACCGAGTGATTACACGTATTTCTATGCATGTAATTGTATCTAAAACACGGTAAATTAGTTAGTTCTCAAGTCAATTATAATGTAATTAATCCATTTTTATTTACTTGTAGAAAATAAGCGGAGTTGCGGAAATCGAAAGAAAATGATGCGAAAATTGAGCAAAATGGAGTTTCCGATAAAAGGACGAAATTGTCAATGCGGGTCAACCGTGGTCAACACCATCAAGGGAGCGGAATCCAATTACCTCTGGTAATATTTGCGGAAGTGCATTGAGAAGAAAGAAGAAAGAAGAAGAAAAAGAAGGAAGGAAGAAAAGAAAAATTAATTAATCAAATGATTAATTGCTTATCTAATCGAATGGTTAATTAAGCAATTGCACTTTGATTAATTAAACAATTGCATGTGAAGCTTTGCCTATCACGTGTACGTGTAAGGCAGGTGGAACAGAAGAAGAAAAAAAAATAATAAAAAGAAGAAGAAAGAAGAAGAATGCTCGGTGGGTTATTATGTTCTCTCATTCTTAACTAGCAAGTGCACCCTATACCCTCCTCATCTGTTCACACAATTGCAGCCCTATATATACGATCTATCCCACTACTCTCTCTCACAACAGCTACAGCGCCGCACACAGTAGACCTCAACCCATCATTTCTCTCTCTCTCCTCTCGGCAAAAGCACCCACCCTCCTTCACTATTTCCATTTTTTTTTCCTCACTTCCACCCTCAAATCTTCATCAATCCTTCAAGGGATTTCAAAGAGCATCAAGGAGCTTCAAGTTTTGAGATTGGGTATAGTGGGAAGCCATAAATTAAGGCTTGTCATAATTGCTCCATAGCAATTTGTGACTTGTTCTTATCACTTCTCACTCCTCTTCACCTTTACCTCTTTAATTGATGTATTTTGTTGTTGATTTGTGGATGGGTTGTGAGTAGTCTATTTAGGAAGCTAGGGTTTGAGCCCTAGCATACATTTAATGTAATAAATATGTTTTGATTTAATGGTTTTCAATTTCGTGTTTGGCATATGTTCTATTCTATAATATTTGGCTTAGATGCATGCTTAGGAGCTTGATTAACTCTTGAATGTGTAGATGAGCATGTCTAGAACAAATTAGGGGACCTAATCACTTCTCTAATTTATAGCTAGGACACTTGTTTAGAACATGGTTAGTTACAATACCAATTCCGATTGCCGTATTGGCTAGCTTGAGAACCTTGATTCTAGGACTCTTTGCCTTTTGGTGCAACTAGAGGCCCTAACAAGGCTCTAGATTGTCCCAATTGAGTTTCTACGACCCTTGATCCGGAGTAGGAATACCCTTTAAGGAATCTAATGACCCATAAGCCTTGAAAAGCCTTGGGTACAGTTTTTGATCCCACTATGAATTGAATGACCATTGTCGGAATATATTTGTGCATTAAATTTGGCTAGGAGGATACCTTAGTGACCTAATTTCCATTTCTTGATTAGTTTCTATTATCTCAAGTTTTATTAGCTACTTTAATTTTCAATTGTCAATTTATTTTGCAAAATCAAAAATCAAATTTCACAAACCACTTTCATTGTCCATACCATTTGGTTGTGGGTTTCTGCATTCACGTGTGGTTCTCTTGACCCATTTTAGGCTTGGTTGTTCTGAGCCGGGCTTGTAAATAGCTTGGTGCTATTTTTAGGTTTTGTTTGTTAAATTTTTGGTGACTTACTAATCGGCATAACCAAGGATTGAAGTTAGCTTTTCAATCCCCGTGGTACGATAATTTCGGGTTCAAATATTTCCCACTTCTTTGATGACCGTGCCCTTATTGCGCGTAAGTTGCATTAAGCACACAAATCAAATGGCGCTGTTGCTGGGGATTAAAGTGTAATAGCTTTAATCCCTTGGTTTTCGGTTGTTAGGTCACTTGCATTATTTTCTTAGTTTTAGTTAATTTTTCTTTGTGTGTTTAGCTTAAAAAAAAAAAATTGTAATTATTTGTTTTACTTTATTTTGATTAATTCCTAGTTGTGTGTTTGTTTGTTGAGACTTGTGGTTATTTCTATCAAAGTGACAGGCCTTGTATTACTTTATAGTACATGTAAGACATGAGCATCGATAGCGATCGTCACTTGGCTTGACTTGTTTGCTAGCTTTTCATGAAGTTTCCTAATTAGACGTTAGTTTCTTGAGTTGTTAGTTTTTCACTGATTCTTAGCTTTGCTTATTTTAGTTTTTTATTTAATTGTTGTCTCACCTTCTCTCATTACCCCTCTTATTTATTGTGAAGCGTGAAATTAAATTCAAAGTGCTTATTTTGTGAATTCTTGAGTACTTACCACGTGGTCATATTTTTGCAAGGTGCATGAGTAGTACTATACTACCTATCAATTTGAGAAGTGGTCGTACTTTGCAAAGACTTTCTAGACAAAGGCTAAGGAATCGTTCACGAACACCTCCAACACCAAGAGTACCTCCAAGAGATCACTCACCGAGTCCGATTAGATCACCGGTTAGAGAGATGGCGGAGAGACCTATTCGAGAGTTTTTTAGACCTTCCATGGTCAACACGACATCATGCTTGGTACTTCCGGTTAGAGAGGTGGACTTTGAGATCAAACGTCAACAATTGAGCATCTTGCCCATTTTTCGTGGGACACCATCCGAGAAGGCCATCAACCATATGCAAGACTTTGAGGCAATTGTGTCACGCCCCGAATTTTGAATAATTAAATTCAAATCCGAAACGCGAGAACAAACATAAGAAAACACATATAGAAAATTTTTCATTTAAACTAAGTAACAAACAAACTGAACTCACAATGTCAATACCGACTCGTTCTTTAGAGTCACATATTACATTATAATAGTTTACAAATTAAACTGAATATCAATTCAACTTGTAACCACTCTCACCAACTCACTACACAGCGGAAGACTATAAGTATAAGCGCTCTTCTACACCCACGTGACAGAAAGTCCACCTCAGCTTCGATAACGATCACTCGATATTCAAACCTGCACAATAAACCATACACCATAGAATAGTGCACCGGGAATGTAAACAACAAATCCGGTAAGCTTTTCAGCCCATATGAGTAAACTCAATTAAAATGACTCACGTCACTCATGCTTATAATTTCTCAATTCGTGAGATAATTAAAGCAACAATATTTAATTCCACAAAACACAAGCAAACATCAAGTTCATATCATATCATATCATCACAACGACAAATCACACTCACTTCCCTTCAACATAAAGCATTTGTCAAAACGATGACCTCACAACTCATTCCCCAATCACTACAGATCACAACCCACAACTGTACCCACAATAAGAATTAAGCAAAATCAGTAATCCCTGCATAGAAACTTAGTTCAGGAGATCACATGAAAACAAACAAAAGAAATCATATAAATCCCTGCATAGAGTTTAGTTCAGGAATTTACATTAAAACAAACAATACAAAAAGCGGTAATCCCTGCATATAACTTAGTTCAGGAGATTACATTAAAACAAACAATTCAAAAGACAGTAATCCCTGCATATAACTTAGTTCAGGAGATTACATAAAAACAAACAATTCAAAAGGTAGTAATCCCAGCATATAACTTAGTTCTGGAGATTACATTTAAAGAAAACAATAGAATTCATAGAAATCCCAATCTCACGTAAATACAAACGAAAAACCCCAAAAACCTTCTCTGAACTACGACAGACTCGAGCTCAACTGAATCGTAAGCTGTCACCTCTGCCGAGGTTCAACCTTACGACCAAACTTCAGACCCTTCGGTCCTCAGAATAGAAATCCAGGTTACCACTGTAACCTTCTGACTCACAATTGTCACATCACAACTCCAAATAACTCTTTCAACAATATAACCATCAACATATACATATCACAACGCCACTCTATCCATATATATATTCCACGTAAATATATATACACGTAGTCATTCACGCAGGAATGACCACTAATACCAACTATAGTTTTATAAATTATACTTCTGGAAAATCATTTTATATCAAAACCTTGTTTTAACTTACCCATGAACCGTTGTCGATCAAGTTCATATATTTTAAAACAAATAATTTGTTTCGAAAATGATTTAACAATTAAACAAGTAATTCCGAGTAATAAATAAATCCGTTCGTAAATGAACCACGTGAGATTTACTCACCTCTAAATCCAGCTGCGTCTTCAATACAGCCCAAAATCACAATCACAACTGTTCGCCCAACCAAAACCGTCAATCACCTAAACAAATACGACCTTAACTTAGCAACCGAATCATAAAACACACTTAAACGACGATCCCACGGTCAGATCCTCATCCGTGACCACACAAAGTCATCGGAACAGCTCTACGATCAACAAATCAAAACTACAAGTCGATCGGACGGCCAAATCCTCACGGATCGAAAACCGAAACGAATCGAAAACCCTAAAACCCTAACATGCATGAACTTTCTCCAAAATAACCTTATAATATATCAAAACGACCGTATCGATGCGTAGATGCATAAACTGAAAACAGAACACAAAAATAAGGCCAGACGCGCCGCCACAAGCGGTGGTTCAGATTGTGGTCAACCACGGCGGTCAACGCCGGATCAACCACCTCCGATGCCAAAGTCACCAACTACAAACATGTTCAAAATGAAGAGATGAGCCACCTTCATACCTGGAGCTAAGTGAGATTCGGTCTAGATCGTCCTAGATCAAGCTTGAAAGTTGGATCACTCTCGTGCGTCTGATCAGATCCTAGATCGAATCAGGGACGTCGAAAACTTCAAACCTTGATCTACCACTCTACACTCAAAATCGTGATGCAAGGCCAATATGGGGATGATCAGGAGGAGGAAGACAACCTAAAACCGGGGAGGATCGGCCAGTGCAACGCCGGCGTCGAGGAGGTCCGACCAGGTCGGGTAGCATGATTGGGGCCTCTTCGATCCAGGCCTGGGGGCTGCGGCGGGGTGAGGGGACCACGGGGGTCAACTGGGCTCGATGAGGCGACTTCGGGGAGGGCCGAGTCGTCACCGGAGGACGCCGGTGTGGTGACCCGAGAGGGGGGTCCCACAGCGCCGCGACTCCGAGCCAATAAGGAATCGACATGTCACGAATGGCATCTCGATAGCTCATCAACCCGAAACCGCAAGGCCTTTTGAGTTTAGGTTGTTGGTTTACAAAACACTTTCTTGGACAAAAGTCACAAAACATTCTAGCAACCGAACAACATATTTTCGCAAGCGGACTTTAAAGTGAGCTAAAAGATTTGGGCTTACAATAGGAGCCCAATTTGGAAAATAACGAATCACGAAGTAAAAACAAGTATAAGAGACGCGCCGCAGGGTTACGGGTCTCTCGAAATTTTGTAGATGAGCGAATAGAAAACAAATAAACAAATAAATTAGTAAGAAAATAAATAACTAAGTTACTTCAAAATCCGATAAAGGACCAAAACCTTCCTTTTGATAAAACTAAAGAGAAATGCGCCAAGCCGGGCCATGTTCCTCCCCTGTACGCTTCCCGACCACATGCTCGAAACCTGCACACTATAGTAGGGGTGAGCTTTCGTCCTCGCATGCCCAATAGGAGCCGACCCAACCATGCTAGGTTTGAAAAATAATATGCTTGAAAATATTTACTACATAATATTGTGCACGTTTATCGAAAACACTTTTAAAATAGGCAACCACAAACATTTATTTCTTTTAATAAGCATATGCAGTATGCTTCACACAATTTGGAGCTCCGAGATACTTACCTGCCGGCTAAAATAAAACAAATCGGTGACCGACCTGGTTCGTCATCCTTCGAGAACCGGCCAACTACTCTGTAGTACTTTCGACTACAAGTAGCGAAAATGTCCATTTCCTGGCCCTGAGTCTCCTATGACTGGTTCACTGTCTATACTCACTCTTTCTCGACAAACATAGGAGCACGGCCCCCTCCGGAGGTTCACGGTTATCGACACCGTGGGATCCCTAGGAATCTACGCGTCTAGGTCCCATTCACTTTCAGGTCACAAGTATAAACATACAGTGGGTACAGTATCTCAACATGCAAGTCTAGCCTCGGTTTTCACAATAAGCAATTATCAGTTATGAACACGGATATCACGAGGCATCGACCAATGAACAACCAAAAGCATACTTGCAGGCAACATATTAATATACCAGAGCATTCCACATATAGAAAAGCCTCTAACAAGGAAGGGACAGCTCACCCTACCTGGAAATGCTGGCGTATTCCTCACTCTGGTGCTTTCCGCTTAAGCTTCCTTAACGATCGTGTTTCCTAAACCATTACTTAGTTTGTAAGTAATTATCCAGGTAAACATCATGATCAACTCTAAGTATTCCTTTTTATTTCAATGAGGCCATTAATTACTTCTTTTAACCTTTACCAATTTGGGAAACTAACTTCTTTCTTAACAAGGAAAAACGTCATTATCGCTCCGCTAAACTATCGCCAATCCGAGCGACCAAAGTCGAGTCGATCCTCACGTTTTACGAGGTCGGTCAACCCTGGTCAACTCTTAGAGTTGACTTTTGACCGTTGACTTTGACTTCTGACTTTTGACCAAGTATTCCCTTATTTACCATTATTTCTTATTTATCAAAAATAAATAAGTAAATAATTATAAATAAAGTTTTACTCTTACTTTTACCCATTTACTCTTCCTTTTTCACCTTTTCACTTTTACTGTGATTTTCACCTCCACACTTTCACTTTTACCCTTTACCTCCTTTTTACCGAATTTACCTTTACTTTCACCTTCTTCACTTTTTACCACTTTACCAAGGTAAAACTCATTTAATTCAACTTTTACTCTTTTCTTCATTTTCTTTATTTTCTTCCAAAAATAAAGCCATTTCTTTTCTTCTTCCTTTTCTTTTTCTTTTGGCCAAAATAACACAACAACAATCACCAAATCTTCAACACCAAAATTCCAACACTTTGAAAATTAGGCTAATAAAATCCCACTAATTAAACCATCTCCAAATCTCTATTTTTCACAATTTTCCACCAACCAAATAATTCAACCAAAATTAAAATCAACCAAATAAATTCCAAAAATTCTAGGGTTTGTCCAAAACCCATTTCTTACCCTTTCTTCTTCAAAACTCACGGCCTAAGCTTCCTCCTTGGCCTTCTTCACCTACAAATCCGTCCAACATCAATACCACAACCAAAAACTCGAAAACAAGGTTGCATGGATAGATCCTTACCACAAATCCTTGCCAAACCCATAGCCTAGCCTCTTGGTTTAGGGAAAATCGGGTTCATGCAAACAAAATTACAAATCAAGATCAAAAACTCGGATTTGATAAGAAGGATGTATAGATCGAAGGAATAGAGGCTAGATTAGGATGGATAATACCTTGATTTGAACTTGGAAAGAAGAAATCACAAAAAGCCCCAATTTAGCTTCGGGTTCTAATGTTTTTGGAGGGTTGGATGGCCAAATTTCTTGATTTTGGTTGGAGAAATGGAAAGAGGGGATGAAGAGAAGAAAATCTGGAAATTTTAGTGAGGATTGGGATTCCGGCGACGGCGGTGCGGCGGCGATTTCCGGCGAGGATGAAGAGAGAGAAGCTCTCGGGTAGAGAGAGAGAGAGCTGAAGTGAAAAATGAGAGGGTTGAGGCTAGGGTTTGGAGAATGTGTTCCTTAAATACCTCTCCCCAATTTTAATTGTGAAAAGTCTAAGTTGCCCTCCTTTTGGGCCAAATGGGCTTGGGCTTCTCCTATTGCATTTTTCTCTATATTTTCCTCAAGCCCAATCCGAAAATACATCTTCAAACATCCTTATTTCTCCGACACTTCACCGCATCCATTCGGGAAATTTTTCCGGGCTTGTCCTAAGCCTCGATACTTTAAAAATAGTTTCCTAGACCCAAATTGGATTTTCTCTAATTTCTTAATCCTTTTAATGGCCTCAAAATCTTAATCTAATCTCGAATACATTCGTACCTTACGAATACGTAATTTCATACGTTATGCGACAAATTAAAATAACAAGAAAAATACGGGGGTCTACAGAGCTCGTAACTTTTCTTTTATTCATTTTTCGTCGGAAATTTCCTAGATCAATTCTTGACTTCGTCTTAGGCCCAAATGAAAGAACATTGGCCCAAACTTAAATTGTCAGCCCAATAGGTGGTCTCGACACCAAAACAATTTCCAAAATCGATTTCTTCACTTAAATCACCTTGCGAAAATCTTATTGGCGAAAAATTACATTCTAAAAATTAAACAAAATTTTCTGGGGCTCACAGCCAGGAAGTGGCCGTTCCGGCCGGGTCGGGTCAGTCAGGTCGCACGGATAGGGAGGAGAGAGAACGGAGAGTTTGGGAGGAAAATGAGAAAAAGGAAACTTTTGGGATTTAATGAAAAATCCGGAATTTTCTTATATTTATAGAAATTTCCCCAAATTTCAATCACTCATAACTTTCTCATACGATCTCCGATTTCCGCGTTCCACAAGTCCACGAACTCGTATTGACACGCTCTACAATTTCCGTAAAGGAAGTTTGCACAGAATCCTAACGTATAAAAAGTCAACCCTTCAATCAAAGCATTCCAACGAATAATTGTTCGAAATACTTTCCGCTCCACCCTCGAACCACGAAATCGTACAAATGAACACTTTATTAATTCCTGGAAACCATTAGAAATTAATAACGAATTTCCGGGGTCTTACAAATTGTGAGCACTATGTCAAAGGGTGGACTTCCCGAAGGTGAGTTCAAGATGCGGTTGTTTCCTTTCTCACTTAGAGATGATGCAAAGGGATGGTTTTTGAAGCTACAACCGAGGAGTATATGATCATGGGATGAGTTGACGGATACTTTCTTGGATGCTTACTACCCACCACACAAGACCACTAGCATGAGACATGCTCTTACTCTTCACTCAACGTGATCATGAGACCTTTTGGGAGGCATGGGATAGGTACAAGGATATTTGCAATGCATGTCCCCATCATGGCTTGACTAAGTCTATGATGATTGAAGGTTTCTATGGTGGTTTGTTACCACATGAGAGGAGGAGGGTTGATGTTGCCGCACAAGGTTCACTTCATAGTCATGGTCAAACCGAGGCATGGGATATACTTGAGCACTTGGGTCGACAATCGAGGCAATGGGATGATCATGACTCTAGGAGGGAAAGATTGAGGAAAGATCCATATTATGACACCAATAGCACTCATGAGACAAGGGTTGCCCAAGAGAGCTCTAGTGCCGATTATAGGAAGCTTGAAAGGAAGCTTGATTTACTTCATCAAGCTCAAGAGCGTGGTTCATCTACACATCATGTCAAGGCCGCTTCTATGTCTTCATCTCTATGTCTTCTATGTGATTCACCTACACATGCTACTAGTGAGTGTCATCTTGCCCCTAATTATCCGGATTTTGTTCAAGAGCAAGTAAAGGCCGTGAATTCTTATGGTGGGCACCCTAGAAATGATCCTTACTCACCTACATACAATCCGGGTTGGAGGAATCACCCTAATTTTTCTTGGAGAGACCAAGGAGGTTCATCTAGTGGGTTTCAAGGTGGAAAGCAAAGCTTTAGAGGTGGCCAAGGTCAAGACCTATCAAATTTTGCTCATTATGGCAATGCACACCAAGGAAACACTCAAATTTCACAATTTGGTCAACATGGACAGCAAGCGTACGGGCCTAACTCTCAATGCCAATCCACCTCAATTCAAGGATTTCATGCTCAAAATCCTCCTCCCGGGTTCACTCAAGGTGGTGGCTATGGTCCTAACAAGTTTCAAGGTGTTCCCATTGCATCACAACCGGAGGAGAAGAAGAGTGCAAGTGAGGATGCTCTTTCTTCTATGTCTCAATGCATTACTATATTATCTCAAGGTCAAGCCACCATGCAAAAACAAATGGGACTATTAGAAGTGCAAATGAGTCAAATGGCAAAGGAGCTTAGCACACGTCAACAAGGAGCCTTACCTTCACAACCCGAGCCAAACCCAAGAGGAAAACTCCATGAATGCAATGCCGTCACCACTCTACGTTCGGGAAAGAGGGAAGAAAATGTACCTGATCTTGGCCATGTTGTTGATGATCAATTGCATACACATCATGATTCTATTTATCATAAGGAGGATGGGACCGGAAGGGAAGAAAATGTACCTTCTGGTAAATATGGAGTGGGTGATGTGACTTTGAATGCCAAAGGAAGAAATAAGGGGGTGGATAAGGTAGCCGGCGGGGAAGAAAATGTACCCTCCGGAGGAGCTATTCTTGGTAAAGAGTATGGTTTCTTGTCCTTCAAGAATGATGCTAGCAAATATGGTTTGATAGATAGTGGCAAGGAAAGAGCCATGTTGAGAAAGAACACTTCTAAGGATGAGGATATCTCGGACCCTAAATTAGATGGTGAGGCCATGAAGGCTAGAGACCCATCTAAGGCCGATGACACCTCTAGGAAGGTTCTTGATGACATTAGACCCACCACTCATGAGTTTGAGCCATCTACTTCTAGAGACAAAGAAGGGAGGAATAAGGAGGAAGATCTACATGTGCATGGTAGCTCTAGGGATAGGAGTGGTCCGGTCTACTCATCACTAGGCGAGGCCTTGAGGGCTAAGAACCCTAGTGGGACCGTGACTACCCTTAGGGGCACCACCGGGAGTCTCACCTTTGATCCACCTCTTGATTTGAGCACACCGGAACCTCAACTTCCTTACCCTAATGTGCCAAGAAAGGAAAATGTGAAGAAGGGTGGGAAGAAGAAGAAAGTTAGCTTGATGTCCGAAGTGCGTGATATTTTGAAGAAGGTTAATGTCAATATACCTTTGATTGAGCTCCTTCGACAAATGCCGGTTTAAGCAAAATTTCTAAAGGACTTGTGCACCCATAAGAGGAAGATAAAGAATGATGAGCAGTTTGGAATTTGTGAAGAGGTCAGTCCTATCTTGCAAAGACGGATTCCCCCAAGGATCCGAGGAGCTTCAATATCTCTTGCACTATTGGTGAGAAAGTCTTTGATAGAGCTTTGATGGACCTTGGTTCAAGTGTTAACATTATTTCTTTTGAGACTTTCCGGAAACTTGACCTTGGACCTATTAAAGCTACTCCTATATACTTGCAACTTGCGAACCGGAGCATTAAGAGAGCCATGGGCGTTGTTGAAGATGTGTTAATCAAGGTTGATAAGTTCTACTTACCGGCGGATTTGGTGGTATTGGATTTGGATGATGGACCTCATTGTGACAAGGACATACCTATCATTCTTGGTAGACCCTTTATGGCAACTGCGGGAATAAAAATTAATGTTCAAAAGGGCACCATCAAAATGAAGGTATTGGGAGAAAAGGTGTTGCTCAAGAGTCTTGAACCCATATATCCTCCGGAAATAGTGAAGAGTGTGCTCTCTATTAATTTAGTGAAGGGTAATGAAGCCAAGAGTGAGCGGATCTTTGGACCTTTGAATCCTTCCAAGCCTACAATCCGTGCACAAGATCATTTCTCACCTATTTGGGGCTATGACCATGAACCACCATTGAAGCATGATGATGTAGTTCCTACTTCTACTTTGGAGCCTCCTATTGAGCTTGAAAAGCAAACAACCCCTACTCTTGAGACTTATGAGCAACACAAGAAGAAAAGTCCACCATTGAGTGAGGCACAAAAGGAGTCCATCAAGAAGTTAAGGGAGGTTTGTGGAGTTGTCAAGAAGAAGGAAAGATCTAAGATGTATTATTGGCCTCCACCTTCAAGCTACAAGCTTGCTTCTTCAATTGCTAGATGTTTTGGAAATGATAGTGATGCTAGCACAATTGTTGTGGGTGGTAAGAAGACATCCTTTGAGCCACCTTGAGGAAGAAGAGTGAAGAAGACCAGCTTGGGGTCTTTAAAAACAAGCGCTTCTAGGGAGGCAACCCTAGGTGGTTTTGAAATTTACTTGTTCATTTTGCATCAATAAGGCTATTTAGCCATCTTTTTGGGAGGATGGGAGGTGTTTGGCGTTGGAAGTGTGAAGAAAGCAAGAATGTCGTGGTGTGCAGTTTCTGTCCAGAATATTTGGTTGATTTTGGGTGACTATAGCCTCCATTATACATGCTATTTTGAGCTTAAATTCTCTGGAGATATTCTTCTATATGTCTACTATCTAGTGCCAAAATTTCAGCCTTGTTGAGTCACTGGAACTCAAGTTACTTAATGGTCAATACAAGGAGGTCAGAACAGAGACAGCTACTGTAGAGTGACTTTGGGAAGCTACACCTTCTACATCCCAAGCAATTTGGAGCTAAAATTTTTCAGAGATGTGTCTTCACATGTCCTCTGTATACAGGAGAAAAAAATTTTGATCTAAACCTTCCTAACTTCATATTTAATGTTTCAAGTGACAGAGGTCAGAAACAGGGCACAGCAGAAACTGCAGAACACAACAGTGAGTTTGGAGGCCAACTATTTTTGACTCAGAATTTATTTTCCAGTGAAATTTTACCATCCGGTATCCTTATGAGTCTAGTTTCATATCCCGTTGGTCTCACTCTCTTTGTACCTCTGGAGCTTCAGAAATTGCAGTATTGGTGACTGAGGGTCAGCAGAAGACTTCATGACAGATCAGCAATTTTGACCAGCTTTGGTTTTCATCTCATTTGGATATAGGTGGCTTACTTTATATGGATAGAAATCTCTCTGAGTCTAATTTCTATTCCATGAAGTCTTACTTACTTATCTATTTCTGATTTTGAGATATGGGTATTTGAAGACAGAAAGGTCACTGCTGGAAGTTTTCTGCACTCACTAGTTTTTGTTCACTCGGGTTGGTTGAACTTCTTGCACTTCAATTCTTCAATGGAGGTTAATGTATGGGCAATCTTGGGGTGTGTTGAATGTGGTCAAGGCCATGTGCTTAATGGAGGACCTTGTCCTTATTCTTTGGTGGCCTATTTGTGACGCATTGCTCTTTGGACATTATATCTTTCTCAATGGAGTTGATCTTTACATGAGCACTTGAGCTAGCTTGGAGCATACATTAAGGAAGTCAAGGCCTTGTGCCTTGAGGTTGGTGTCTATTGGTCTTCTCTAAGAGTCGTGAGCAATGGAGGGTCGACAAAGGGGGTTTTCCGTATCTTTTCTCCGCATTTAGATTTTCATTTTCATAGTTAATTTTTGTGCCTTCGCCCGAACTTCACTCTCATGCCTGAATCTGACACGGATTTTAGCTTTTGAGCTCACTTTGCAACATTGAGGACAATGTTGGTTTTAAGTGTGGGGGTGAGGGCTCGAGCGCCTATGAAAAAAAAATTATATTAGCTTTTTGTAATTATATTTTAGTGGTTAATGCCTTTTTCCAACCCCAATGACAAGACATGAACTTAGCTTGTTATGATTGTGGATAGATTGAGCATGATCTAGGACTTTGAATTTGTTTTGTAATTGAGTGTATATGTGATCTATGCTTGACTATATGTGTGCACATAGCCTATGGTTAGGTTGGTTCATCATAATTAGAGAAGCATATAGATGATTTGATAAACGTGCATGCCTTATTTGTGAGCTTTTGAGCCTAATATCTATAGTGTATGCATCGTTCATTCACTTATTCTTTCATGTGTGTACAATTTCATGACATTGCGTATCTAGAACTTGCTTGAGACCTCTTGAGGCTACTTTTAGCTTGCGACAGGATAGAAAGGATTGAGGCATTTTAGGTTAATACCACCATGGCCAAAGAAGCATGTGCCCAAAGATATTTACCACTAGATTGCCACTTTGAGCCTATGTATATATTTAGCCTTTTTGTTCATTACCACCACAAATTCTTACCTAGACCTAAACACTTTTATCCTACCCTTCCATGGTAGTTGGTGAAGTGATTCGAGAGAATGACTTTATGTTTGGGTGCTTCAAAAGAAAGAAAAAGTCAAAAGTGCGAGGTTACAAAAGAACAAGTGTGTGTTTGAAAAAAAAAAAGGAGAAGTTGTTCAAAAGAAAAATAGAAAAAGAAAAGGGTGAACGAAAAAAAAAGTGTTCACAAAAAAAAAAAAAAAAAAAAAAGTTAGTATTATTTTTGTTTATAGTATAGTGTAATGTGGGTTGTACATCGGGATTAGAGTGAGTGAATTTGCATTCGAAAGCAAAAGTCTAATATCTCTACAAGAGAGAGTTGTTTCACGAGCTTCTATGGACTTTGTATTTCCTTATCCTTCATTTCTTATAGCCACTTGCCCTAAGCCCCATTACAACCAAATAAAAGACCTCTTGATCTTGAATGTTGTGGGCTACCCAGCGGAGATGAGATCGAAAAGCAAGCATATGGCGGCGCATGTTGTGAAATTGCTTTTGAGTGAAACACATATAGCCCCTAAATACTTGAGCGGTAATATTTAGTGAACCTATGTGAGTTTAGTGGGTTATATCGGGTCTTTTATGTGCCTATTTGATCATGATGGATTGATTTGACACGTGGATATCACATGCATATACTTGAGCATTTCTCACATGTGCACCTTAATTGCCTTACAAATTCAAAAATCTTATGTTGTGCTTACATCTACTTCATGGTCAAGTACATAATTAGTTCTCCGAGGGTTATGGTTGGAAAGACTAATACTACACTTCTTTTATGTTTATGAGTTATTAGATTTTCGGATTATATTTCATTTAGTTTGCTTGAGGACAAGCAAAGTTCAAGTGTGGGGGTGTGATTACACGCATTTCTATGCATGTAATTGTATCTAAAACACGGTAAATTAGTTAGTTCTCAAGTCAATTATAATGTAACTAATCCATTTTTATTTACTTGTAGAAAATAAGCGGAGTTGCAGAAATCGAAAGAAAATTATGCGAAAATTGAGCAAAATGGAGTTTCCGATAAAAGGACGAAATTGTCAATGCGGGTCAACCGTGGTCAACACCATCAAGGGAGCGGAATCCAATTACCTCTGGTAATATTTGAGGAAGTGCATTGAGAAGAAAGAAGAAAGAAGAAAGAAGAAGAAGAAGAAGGAAGGAAGAAAAGAAAAATTAATTAATCAAATGATTAATTGCTTATCTAATCGAATGGTTAATTAAGCAATTGCACTTTGATTAATTAAACAATTGCATGTGCAGCTTTGGCCATCACATGTACGTGTAAGGCAGGTGGAACAGAAGAAGAAAAAAAAATAATAAAAAGAAGAAGAAAGAAGAAGAATGCTCGGTGGGTTATTATGTTCTCTCATTCTTAACTAGCACGTGCACCCTATACCCTCCTCATCTGTTCACACAATTACAGCCCTATATATACGATCTATCCCACTACTCTCTCTCACAACAGCTACAGCGCCGCACACAGTAGACCTCAACCCATCACTTCTCTCTCTCCTCTCGGCAAAAGCACCCACCCTCCTTCACTATTTCCATTTTTTTTTCCTCACTTCCACCCTCAAATCTTCATCAATCCTTCAAGGGATTTCAAAGAGCATCAAGGAGCTTCAAGTTTTGAGATTGGGTATAGTGGGAAGCCATAAATTAAGGCTTGTCATAATTGCTCCATAGCAATTTGTGACTTGTTCTTGTCACTTCTCACTCCTCTTCACCTTTACCTCTTTAATTGATGTATTTTGTTGTTGATTTGTAGATGGGTTGTGAGTAGTCTATTTAGGAAGCTAGGGTTTGAGCCCTAGCATAGATTTAATGTAATAAATATGTTTTGATTTAATGGTTTTCAATTTCGTGTTTGGCATATGTTCTATTCTATAATATTTGGCTTAGATGCATGCTTAGGAGCTTGATTAACTCTTGAATGTGTAGATGAGCATGTCTAGAACAAATTAGGTGACCTAATCACTTCTCTAATTTATAGCTAGGACACTTGTTTAGAACATGGTTAGTTACAATACCAATTTCGATTGCCGTATTGGCTAGCTTGAGAACCTTGATTCTAGGACTCTTCGCCTTTTGGTGCAACTAGAGGCCCTAACAAGGCTCTAGATTGTCCCAATTGAGTTTCTACGACCCTTGATCCGGAGTAGGAATACCCTTTAAGGAATCTAATGACCCATGAGCCTTGAAAAGCCTTAGGTACGGTTTTTGATGCCACTATGAATTGAATGACCATTGTCGGAATATATTTGTGCATTAAATTTGGCTAGGAGGATACCCTAGTGACCTAATTTCCATTTCTTGATTAGTTTCTATCATCTCAAGTTTTATTAGCTACTTTAATTTGCAATTGTCAATTTATTTTTCAAAATCAAAAATCAAATTTCACAAACCACTTTCATTGTCCATACCATTTGGTTGTGGGTTTCCGCATTCACTTGTGGTTCTCTTGACCCATTTTAGGCTTGGTTGTTCCGAGCCGGGCATGTAAATAGCTTGGTGCTATTTTTAGGTTTTGTTTGTTAAATTGTTGGTGACTTAGTAATCGGCATAACCAAAGATTGAAGTTAGCTTTTCAATCCCCGTGGTAAGATAATTTCGGGTTCAAATATTTCCCACTTCTTTGATGACCGTGCCCTTATTGTGCGTAAGTTGCATTTAAGCACACAAATCACCGAGCAACTAGATCTTGGGACCCAAATAAAATTTTAAACATTACTAGTTGAGGATGATGCACCTGCATCCCCTACAGCTCCACCATCTGGCCACAGCTCTTCCATTTGTTCGTTCTCAGGATCCCGACATGTCTCTTTTTCCACACAAGTTGGAACTTCGCGACAGTCGAAACAGCATCCTTCCTTTGAGCCCACTAGCCATGTGAAAGCCCAAAAGGCCCAGCAAAGCAGAATTGCTAAGGTCACCCACTCGCCGTCATGTCCTCCGCCGCCAGCGGCGACAATCTTCACTTCTTACCGCACTCCAGCGTCACCGCCGTTCTGCATCAGGTGGTCTTCATCCAACATCGGACCCGTCGAAAATTCGCCATAAGCCGAAGCTCCAATCGCCTCCCATCCTAAGCCAGCGACTCCATCGTCACCAGCCGAAACTCTTATTTCAAGCCTGCCGAGACCAGCCGAAACCTGCCGAAACTCCTATTTCGGACGGAGCTGGGATCCTCAACTCTTGTCTCTTTCTTCTACGGTTCTTCCTCCTTTGTTTTTTTCTTCTTTTCTCTCTTCTTCCACCTCTGTACTCTTCCTTCTTTCTGTTTCTTCTTCTTCCTCAAACTGCAATCCTCATCTCCTTGACTTGGCTTACCGATGATCGGACTTTTGAAATACCGGCCGAAACCGACCGTTAAAATCGGTAAACCGGACTTTCTGTAACCGAAAGGTCCGGCACGGTTACGGCTACGAATATGGCGAAACCGAAGGCTTTCGGTACGGTAGCGGCTGAAGCCAAAAAATCTGGCAACCGTACTAGGGCCAGCCCTAAGAAATTATGGTCAACGGAAGTTTCTGCCATTTTTGGAAGTTACTATAAATAGAGGTTTCTATTTTGGTATTTTCATTATTTGTATTTTCAGAAAGTTGCTGAAATAGGAAAATTGGAAACGCTCTCTTCTCTCTCCTTGAGCCCCAGGATCCAACGGATTTTGCTCGACCCGACCCGACTTTTTCTCTCAACTCTGGCGACCTCCGGCCTAGAAACTTGCTCAGACCTCTTCGCCTCCTCCGTGCGCACCTCCCTATGGCATCCTCTAGTGTCGATTCTCACCCACGGCGGCGCTGCAAGGCTGCTTAATCAACTGCAGTCGAACCCGATCAGTTCTCTGATCTCCGACGACGGCGGGGCTTCAAACCAAGCTTGTGGAACTCGCAGCAGCCTCCCCTGTCGATCCTTGGTGGTGGTTTCGAACGATTCTCAGTGTGGAGTTACAACTCAACATGAACAGTAATTATTGGGCTTTGGATGGTGATAGGCGGCGATCTAGTCCGAGTTGGCTTGAACACCAGGTATTAAAGTTGCTCTACTTGGTATTCTTGACATTTTGGACGGTTGGATTAAGGTGGTTTTGAGTTTGGTTCGCGGTGGTTGTGGTGGTTGTGCAACCGCCTGTGGCAGCGCTGTGACGGAGTTCCGGCCATGTAAGGAGTAGTTTCTTGTGTTATTTATCATCTACTCGTCGATACGAGCATTTCGATATATAATACGTAATTTTTGGAGATCGTATGAGCATGTTAGGGTTTTTGTGATTTCGAACCGTTCGGTTTTCGATCCATGGGGATTCGATTGTCCGGTCGACTTGTGGTTTTGATATAGCGATCGTAGAAGTGTTCTGGAGACTTTGGGTGGTCTCGGATGAGGTTTCGGCTTGATTAGCGTTACTTTTGGGATTTTAGTTCAAAATGGGGGTTCCGGACTTTAATCGCTTGTGATTTGTGTACTGAGTTGAGACCGTATGTGATAGGTACTTGACGAAGTTGTCTTGGGCGGATATTTGGTGATTGTGTTATCTCTGTTCTGTATAGAAGACGCAGCAGGATTCAGAGGTGAGTAATCTCACAATGTTCATTTACGAACGGGTTTACCTTATCGTGTTGAGAGTTATTTAGTTAACTGCAAACTATAGTTGGTATTAGTAGCATTCCTGAGTGAATGTCTACGTGTGTGTGTGTGTGTGTGTGTGTGTGTGTGTATTTACGTGAAATATATATGTGTTGGTGGATTTGTTGTGATAAAACAATATTTGTGGGTGCGTTCATTTGATTGTTTTGGGGTGTGGCTTTTCGTGAAACAATATTTTGGGAAGTGTTGATTTCTATTGTTTTTGAAAAATGTTGGGATTAGTGGAACATTTTTAGGTCACGGGTGACTTATTTAAATGTGGGTCTTGTACCGGGAGTAATTGATATGGATCAATTATGGGGAATCTTTTATTTTAGATTCGTGTAACATTTTGGGTCCATTGTGACTTGCTTAATGTGTTGGTCTTTGTACCAAGAGGTCATGAATTGTGATCGGGATTGTGTAACATTTTGGGTCAAGTGCGACTCTTTTAAATGTTTTGGTATTTATATCGTGGATCCAAAGACTTGAGAGTTGAGGATCGTGGATCACGAAATGTGATCGTGGATCACGAAATGTAATCGAGGGTGGGTTATCGGAACCATGCCCTTGGCCGGGGTATAGTTACGATCAGTTAGAGCTTTAGTCTGTCCGTCGGGGTATCTCATGGGGGTAATAGTGAGGTTACTTGTGACTCATGAGTACGAGATTTTAAAAGTGAGTCTTGAGTATATTCTTTCTTTTATGGTCCATGATGGACGGGAGTTGTAACGCCCCAAACTTCACCTCACCAACTTAAGCACGTCACAGTGCCGCGTGTCTTTAAAACATAAACCGAAAGCTTGATTTACATTCTAAAGAACTGCTAGGCATTTGGTTTGAAAACTTTTTGTAAAAACACAGCGGAAGCTACAAATACTTTTGAGATGAAAATTCGTTTCGGAATTAGTGTTCACACAGAAGGTATGAGCTTTAAAGAACAAGAGTGTGACTAGATTTGGCACACAGCTGACTGTTCACAAGTCTCGGAATACGAAGTTCAAGGAATAGAAAGGTAATTTACCGAACTTGTTCTGCATACCCAGCTACGTCCACTATTGTCCCATTACCAGTGCACAGTACCTGCATCCAAACTGTTGTAGGGGTGAGCTTTCGTCCTCGCTGCTCTACAGGAACTTTACCACGACTAGGTTTGAAACCAGTAAATATATATTTGGGATCCCAGTATGAAAACATGCTTAAACCAAAGACTCCAAGGAACGACAAACTTTATAAGATTTTATAACTTAAAAAACCGATGCATGATGCTTTAATAAATACGGCGCCAAATCCAAGTATTACCTGATGGCCAGTCCCATAGACCCACTACACGACCTTACCTCAAATTAATTTATCACCAGGTAAGCGTAGCGAGAGCGTCCACTACCTAGCTACACACACGTACCGAGTCCGTGATTGCGGATACTCGGACGACCGGCATAGCTAACCCTCTGGAGGTTTAGGGAATCGAACCCAAGGAAGTCAGTGCCCCTTTCGCCCTCAAGCCATCACATTTCTCACGATTTGGTTAGTATGCGTTGCATTTTAACTTAACCAAACCGTACCACTTAACATGCATCATTTTAATAACAATATATATAAGAAAATCACTAACCGAGGAGAGTTCTGAATCCCTACCTGGATTTCGATGCTTTCTCTCACGTACTCCGAGAGTCACGAACCTTCCGTTCCTCGGGTAATTGGAGTCCTAAATTCTGACATTTCGATAGTTAATATCTTTTGAACAATCATATGAAATCTCGACAACTTTTCCTGGTTTGACCAGGAGTTGACCAAGGTTTGACCAACCTTTCCTGGTTTGACTAGGATTGACCAATGTTTGACCAATCGTAATAGGTTCGATAATTAACCCAAATTACCGAACATTTTACTTAAATCACGATATCGACCATATATATTAGGTGCACCTAAATTTTACCAAGGCCACCCACTATATACACATTTCTTTTCTTTACTCACTATCATTTTTACAAAATGCTTATGCAAACCAATGTTATAACAAATTCCCAACTTCATGAACAAATAAATTCGAGTATCCTTAGCAATTATGGACACCCAACCAACCTTATTCCATTCTCAATTAAGGTGTGCCCAAAATACTAAGGACACCCAAGATCACATTTGACCAATCTCACTCTTCACAACCATTTCCTTAATCACAACAAAACTCAATCCACAATTGCAATATCAACATAGAATCAACAACTCATTCACAGAGAGACATCAACATCCGATTACTACTCCAAGAGCAAAACTTGATTCAAGATTCGAATTATACCTTCAAAGTTCCACTGCTATCAACTCAGTTTCCCGACACTCTGCCGGGACTGGTTTGAAGTTAAACTGATGACTCCCCGAGCTACAACCCAAAAAGCTTCCTAATTTCCAGTCTACAAGTGCAAGCGATGTGGAAGACAAGCTCCCGGAGAGCTGCCGGCGTCGAGGAACCGCGAAGGAGGCAGAAGCAACCGAGAAACAAAATCGTCAGAACTCAATCGAATTGAAAAACTAAGTACATAAACATGTAGAGAAAAGCGAGAGGAGGAATTTCTATACCGAATATGGCCTAGACGGTGGCCGGAATTGCAGAAACTCGCCGCAGCAATCAAACCTTCTCACCGTCGATTCTCGCTCCTTGTCTGGTGTATGAGCGATTTGAGACCGCAGACGTGAAGGCGACGACAAGATGAAGGAGAGGGTGCCCGGGCGCCGTCGTAGGGTGGCCGGACGCTGGAGTTGTGGCCGGGTCACGTTGTCGGGTCGCAGTGTAGCTCGGGTCAGAGAGCACCAAGCTCCCTCTCTCTCTCGATCATTCTGTTCCTTCCTTTGATCATCAAGGGCCTATATAAATTTGTCCAATTAACAATGGACGGCCATGATCAAGCGGTGGAAGTCTGGACGGTTGAGATCAATCGGTGGAATTATGGATGGCTGAGATGAAACAGTGGGGTATTGGGTGGCTGAGATCGCACCGCACAAGGAAATTTAATAATTTTCTAAAATCTCAAAAATTCATAAAATCACGATAAATAGCCCGGGTATTAGAAAAAGTTTCCCGAAAATTCCCACGAACTCGTTGTGTCGTGAACTTTATTCTCCCACTCTTAAATAGAGGATTTCATCTTGTGAAAATTTCCAAAATATTCTCGAGCACCTCTTATAATTACCGAGATCGTAAATAAATGATTTATCGAATGATCTCAATTAAGCTCGATAAATTTTTCGGGGCTCACAGGAGTTGTTTCCTTAAGTGGAACGTGTGGATTTTTTCCGTGATTTGTGTGAGTTGTTTCCTTAAATGAAACATGTGGGTTTTTCCCGTGATTTGTGTGAGTTGTTTCCTTAAATGGAACGTGTGGGTTTTTCCCGTGATTTGTGTGAGTTGTTTCCTTAATTGGAATGGGTGGGTTTCTTTGTGATTGGTGTGAGTTGTTTCGGTTGTTGTATTTGAGTTTACTCATACAAGCTTTCATAAGCTTACCGGGTTTGTTGTGTGGCAACCCGATGCACTATTCAATGGTGTAAGGGTTAATCCTGCAGGTCAGGGTAATCGTAGTTGAAGCTGAGGCAGCGTGCTAGCAGCTTTATGGTAGGAAGCCAATTTTGTCACTTTACCGTTATTAAGACTTCCGCTTGTAGTAAGCTCTGAGGAGCATTTACTTATTATTTTGTTGTGGCAATTTAATTCGTAAACTTGTGTAATATTAGACTCTGCAGAGCTAGCTATATAGTTTGTATTGACATAGTGGGTTCAGGGCATCAGTATGTACTTGGTTTAAAAGGAAAAAGTTTTCTAGGTATTTTGTATTGATGGTTGAACTATCACGCATGTATAATTATGGGATTATATATTGATTTTTAAGTGTGTTTAAAAATCAGGGTGTGACAGCATGGGTCTACAGCCCTATCCCAGATCCGAAATCAACATCCTCCCGTAATCCAGAAGATCCTCCTCATGAAACAATTCTTCTCCAAAAACTAGAAAAAGGAGAAGAAAGAAAGCAATAGTCCCAGAAGCATGACATAGAGAAATGCGGTTGCTGCCGCCATCAATCCAAGCAGGGGAGAAGAAGGACCAAATCCCCGCCCTCCTAGTTGGAGATTCACCTCACCAAAATTCCATCAAATCCTCATCAATTTCTCAAAGGGATTTCAAGGAGCTTCAAGGGATCTCATCTACATCAAGACTTGAGATTGGGTATAGTGGGAAGCCATAAATCAAGGCTTGTCATAATTGCTCCATAGCAATTTGTGACTTGTTCTTGTTACTTTCCACTCCTCTTCACCTTTACCTCTTACATTGATGAATATTGTTGTTGATTTGTGGATGGGTTGTGAGTAGTCTATTTAGGAAGCTAGGGTTTGAGCCCTAGCATGGATTTAATGTAATAAATATGTTTTGATTTAATGGTTTTCAATTTCGTGTTTGACATATGTTCTATTCTATAATATTTGGCTTAGATGCATGCTTAGGAGCTTGATTAACTCTTGAATGTGTAGATGAGCATGTCTAGAACAAATTAGGGGACCTAATCAGTTCTCTAATTTATGGCTAGGACACTTGTTTAGAACATGGTTAGTTACAATACCAATTTCGATTGTCGTATTGGCTAGCTTGGGAACCTTGATTCTAGGACTCTTCGCCTTTTGGTGCAACTAGAGGCCCTAACAAGGCTCTAGATTGTCCCAATTGAGTTTCTACGACCCTTGATCCGGAGTAGGAATACCCTTTAAGGAATCTAATGACCCATGAGCCTTGAAAAGCATTGGGTACGGTTCTTGATGCCACTATGAATTGAATGACCATTGTCGGAATATATTTGTGCATTAAATTTGGCTAGGAGGATACCCTAGTGACCTAATTTCCATTTCTTACTTTTCTTTCCTTTATTTAATTTAGTTGTTAATTAAAGATTTCATTTAAATTCTTGCACTTTAGTCTCTAGAAATTCAAATTACAATTTTGGCGACAATTTCTACCTCATTGTAAATAGCCATCACTAGGCTCTTAGTTTTGATTAGGCTTCGGTGCAAACCAAAGCCGAGCATTGCTAGGGCTTGGTGCCTTAGAGTAGCATTTTTATTTATTTTATTTTCTTTATTTTTCTTTTGTTTGCTTAGTGACTTTAGTTCCGACTACCCAAGGATTGTGGGTTAGCCACTAATCCCCGTGGTACGATAAACTTTGGGCTTAATATTTCCCTATCTTGACAATGATACGTACGCTTGCGTAAATGTGTATCAAGTCAGTGAACGGCAAGAGCTTGAGAATCTAGGTCGAAATCTACTTGTGACATCATTCAACCAATAAGAAAATTCCTTGAGAAGTAGAGAACAAGACACATTTGTAATGCCGAATTCTCCATGTACTTAGAGATAATTTCGGCCTCCTTGTATGTAGAGTCGTAATTCAATACTTATTCCTCTATTTTCTCTTCAAAAATTCCCAAGAAAATCCAAAATAATCCCAAAAAGATAATTGCCGAAATCTTTGATGTTCTCCTTTAATTTCCATGGCAAAATGCAATTAGAATGGGCCAATGACTCCTCTAAGACGTCAAGAAGGATCTAGAGACTCATGTGCAAGTCACATGCTTCAAACTTCAGGCCAAACTCTCCTAAAATGGGCCAATTCGAAATTATTCTTATGTATTGCCGAAATTCTTCTTTATTCTAGAACAATCTTGAACTATCTTGAGTCATCTTCAAGACACAACATCTCCTAGTCTCACCAGGTCTCCTTGCAGCATCAGGACTCTTAGTGTCATCAGGTTTCCTAGTCCAACTGGGACTCTGTCATTTCTCATTTTCGAACATCATTTTTCCGAGCTCACTCCTAGTTATGTAGGATTCCTAATTCAACTGGAATTCCTTTTCCGGGTAGGATTAGGAAAGCTTCATTTCTCCATTTCTGATCATTTATGCGCCTCATTTCCTCCTTGCCTTCATTTCTTTCATTTCTAGCTCTTCTTAGCTCATTTCCTTCGTTTGAAGCACAAATGTACCTAATTACAACAAAGTAAGTTAGAAATGATATTGTTAAGAGAATAACTAAGTAAAATGTAGAGAGAAATGTACTAAAAATGTAGTAGAAATTAGTCTCAACATTTGCCCTTCTACCTAAGAAAACCAATCGCTGATATCTCAGTTTACTCATTTTCTCCGTCTTCTCTCTCTCTCTCTCTGCGACTCTCCCAGGGAAGTGCTCTTTCTATCTCTTCATCCTCTGACGAACTATTCGTCACTTTTGTTTCTTCCGGCAACGGCGGTCAAGACGACTACGGCCTTCATCAACCATAGCTATGACCTGAAAGGCGAGAGATCTCGGCATTCTAAGCACGACGACCACTTGTCTAATTAAAGCATCTCGAGGTCCCTCTCACGACGCTAGCGATCGATTCTCTAATCAATTGCATCCACCTCCACTGGGAACGCGTTACATGATCAGCCGAAGCCATAACCGCAACGTTTTCGTCTTCGAGTCCCCGACTTGATTGCTTCGTCTTTGATGCGTTTCTCTTTTTTTATTTTGTTTGAAATTAATTTTGTTTCAATTCAAAACCTGAGCTTTGGAACTAATATAGAATTTAGATTGGATTCATTTCGTTGAAAGTGCAATTGGATGTGTTGTAAAGTGGATATGTATCATCATAAAGCCAATCGATTATGTTTGAATTGTGACTCATTCCCCTGTGTTTGGTTTGTGATTTTCATTTTGGTTCTACTGCTTTGGTCATAGAGTTATTTTGTGATTTTCGTTTTGATATCCTCTAGAAAAAGATACTGACCATCTCTAAAAATGTTACTGGAATAGTTTTGATAAGCTACTATTGCTATAAGACGAACCTATTATGCATTATTTGTTGGTTATCTGTTTTTTTTTTTTCTGGATAATTGATATACTGCAAAATAGCTACTGCTACATGTAACATCCCGTATCTTAATTCACCGGTTTACTAGTCATTTGGACAGTAAACGACAATTCGATTTACTTTTACTCTTTTTCGGTAACTTTAGTGGCCCTAAAAGTTGACTTTTTGTTCGGGTCAAAATTTGAGAAAATGTTCTTCATGAAAGTTGTAGAGGACGTTAAACCGAGCACGTGCATATGTGGTACGTAAAAATCGGTGCTCATATGCGAAAGTTATAAGCGAAATTGTGAAAGTTACTGTTCACGGTAAGTTTCTATAAATATAGGAAGTTACTGTGGTAAGTTTCCAAATTTGGGAAACTTACCCGGCTCTTTCTCTCTCCTCTCCCCCGACCTCTCTCTTTTCCGGTTCGGCCATTTTCGTCCTCCCTTCGATTCTTCACTTTCCGGCCACCAGCCGGCGTGCAACCGGTCACCAGAGGAGCGCCTCCTCCCTCCCAACACGCTAGTAACCTTGGTTTTCGAAGATTTGGCCGGAAAAGCTCGGAATTGACCTAAGAAGATCACTGTAGCAGTTGGGGTTTTTCGGCGATTTCCGGCGATTCCGACCACCTCCGGCCACCAAATCGCCGTCGAAGGTTTGGTTTTCATCACTGATCATTTCCCCTATGGCCTTGTATCATGATTTATTGTGTAGAAGTCGAATTGACGAAATGAAATTCTAGGATTCTTGGAAATTTCTGGGTTTGTGTTCATCAAATGATTTCGGCTGTTTTTACTTGTTATTTGGATGTGTTGTAGTTGAGAAAGAGGTTAGGTTTGTTGTTTTGCAGCTACTGCCAAAATTTGGTGGCCATCGGAGGTGGTGGCCGCCGGCGCGTGGGGCCCACGCGCTGCCACTGTTGGTGGCGCGTGGAGGTGTGTGGGGCAGTGTTTTAATTCCAGTTTTTAGCCCATTGAATTGTGTAAATGTTGTAGAGCTTGTATGTGAAGTTTGGTGATTTTTGGAGAAGCTTGGAATTAATTATGAATTTTTTGAAGTTTAGGGTTTCGATTATCGAATTATGAGAATCCGACCGTCGGATATCTCTCGGTTCTGACTTGGAACCTTTAAGATAACGAATTGGTATTAGTGGTAGAATGTGGGTTGAATCCGAGGAGAAGTGGAGATGTGATTATGAGGAATTGATTTTAGGAATCGTATTAATTTGTTGAATAGTTATTCACGGAATATAATTGTGTACAGGATGACGCACCGAGCGATTGCTCGACGAAGGAACTCGTATGCGTGATCACCGGAATAGTACTGTGAGTGGACTTTTATTTTTAAAGAATGATGCATGCATTTATTTTTCCCGAAATAATAATTCATTTATCATTTTATTATCGAGCATAATATTTTGCCTTGGATTATAATTTTGGCATTGTTTTTCCATATGAATTTCATATACGAATCTATTATGCTCAGATTTGGATTTCATGATTTGTTTTCGGAATATGATTAAATTTTCAGAGATTAATTATAATTTATTTTCAATTATGATTCGGGAATGGATTTTGAGCCTTTGATAAGTATCTCCGATATATGGTTTTTATTTGAAATCATGATTTAAGTGATTTTCGACGAATTACTTTCCGAGGTGATTTCCGGAATTTATTAATATATTTTATTCGTGGATATTGAGATTTTTTTTGGAATATTATCGGAAATGGGATTTCCTAAATAAATTATAATGATTTATTAATTCTCGCCCATTTGTTTATGATTTCGAGACTATCTTGGCGTGCGGGGTCACGTCGTTGAATACATGGATTTTATCTTGAGAGATTTTGGAGAAGCCTTATGGATTTACGGATTTACTGGTTTTCGATGGTTTCTCCTCACCATACGCGGGTCATGTGATTAGGTCTCCTCCTCACCGACTTTGTGTTGGTGAGTGGCAGTTGAGGTAGCTTATTCTCCTCCTCACTTACTTTGTGTTGGTGAGTGGCAGTAGAGGTGATTTATTCTCCTCCTCACGTGGGTGGCAGTCGAGGTTATTAGTTCTCCTCCTCGCACAATCTATGTGTGAGTGGCAGTCGAGGGTAGGTAGAGCCTGAGAGGCTCCATTCCCGTATGGTGAACTCTCTTCCCCGTATCATTTTATTGTTGTTCTTGACTAGCGGGGCTAGTCCGATTTCTGTTTAACCAGCGGGGCTGGTCCTATTTCTCGAGCATCGGAATTTATATTCTTCTTCGTGGTTATTTGTGACTAGCCCCATTTCTTGAGAGGAGCTTCTCGTGGATTGTTTTCATAATTATTGCATGCATCGAAAGTTTTTAATGAAATAATTGTGGGAAAGTATAAAAATCCATTTTGTTTAAAAATTGTTTATTTTTGTCCACTCACGCTAACGTTTTTATATACTTTTCCCCTGGGCCCTTCGGTTTCAAATGCCCAGTTTGCAGGCGAAATTAGTTGAGGTCGGGCGTACATGGAGTCAAGGCATAGCCAACAGCATTGCTTCCGCGTACTCATTCTATTTCTGTTTTCTTTGTTACTTAGGGGATTAGTATTGCTCTGATAATCTATGAGATTAATATTGTCTTTGGGTTGAGACTGATATTTGTGAAATTGGAGTTGTGATTTGGGGAGCAGATGGCTCCAGGAGAATAAGGATGGATGATTTAGAAGTGTAAATGTTTTCCTACAGGTTTTGGGTAGCCTACTTTTAGGGGAAGTTCCGCCAAATTTTTGGTAGAATTTCTTCTAAAGTGGGCCCCGCAGGGCCACTTCGGATTTCGGGGTGAAATCCGGGGCGGGTCTTGTCAGTTGGTATCAGAGCATTAGGTTGTCTGATTCTGTAGACCATTTTCTATCTTGTCACCTTATATGCTTGATGTTACACAGTACCTCCCGAGTGATGGCCCGACTGCAGCGGTTCCCCATCGTTTACTCTTCGGTGCTGATGTATGCATTAAGTGTGTAAGGTGCATGTCTAGATGGTGTTCCTTTAGGTGCTATGCCTCTTGTACGCCGACCTCCTAGGATTTTCGTTGCGTAGCGGAGTGTTTGCATGTTTTGCACATTTCCCTGCTGATGGTAGAGTAAGACTACTCTACATATTTGAGTTGTGCTGTGAAATACGATTCGAGGAAATGTTGTGAGTATCTCTTCCTTGATGCCAACAAGTTTGTTGGGGCATGGTTTGAGGTGCGAGACCGGAATTTGATTTTGCGCCTGAATGTTAGAGATGAGCGTCCATTGTTTTGGGCTGTCTCTGAGTATTATAATGGATTCAGAATCAGGATAGTGTTGGAATTGAATTAGTAATAATGATGGTTATGACTTTGAATCGAGTTTGGGGATTGTAGTACTTGACACAATCGGTCTTGTAAGTGGCATGTGGAACATTACTAGAATTCGATGGAGATTCTTTGTGAATCTTAGTGTTGGGAACTATTTGTAGAGGAATCCAGATTGCAATGATCTCTACTGGGCACCTTATGTCGGCGTCAAGTACGCATCACTCTCCGTTAGACAATAGAGAAATTTAAATAAATATTATGGGTGTTATGGCTAGAGGCTTCGTTTCAAGTGATTTTGGTCACTGATGTTGGCAAGTGAGAAGTGACGACAGTAATTGAGAGATATAAGTAGGATGAGATTTTTAGAAATTGTCATTCTGAGTCATACCCTAACCAGGGTGTATGGGTATAGTTTTGCTCGGAATAAAAGAATTGATTTCAGATACCACAACTTATAGTTTTGTCTTCCTGAGTCTTGGATGATAACGAGTAGGGAGATTAACAAGAGTGGGCTTTTGCAGTTGATATGTACTTGAAGTTCGAGAATCGGAAGAATGCTTAAGGTTTTATAATAGAGTTGCGACTTTGGTCGGTAAATAATTTGGAGAGTTGGAATCAACTCTTCGTATGTGATATTATGCAAATTGGTGTCCTTGGTTATCCGCTTTGAGTGAAACAGTTACACATAAGATTGGGGAATAGCGGTAATGACTTTGTTGGGTGTCCATAGAAGTTCGAACGGAATTACTATGTGATACGGAATCTGATTCGAGTTTTGAATCGCGGAGCCTTGAAGGTTGAATTGTGATAGGCTCTTGGTGGAAGTTTTGCTTGACAGATGGGTTGTGATATGATATTAGTGGTTGGTGGAATAATTTTAAGGAAATAAGTTTTCAGTTGGCTCCGAAAATTTTAAGTCAAGGCTTGACCAGGACTCTTGTTATTTTGGGGGGAAGGTATTGTAGCCTGTTTTTAAGTGACGTACTTCGGTAATGATTACTTTGAGGAAATTGGATCATTATTGTGGTGGGACCACGTTCGGATCCGGATATTGCTTGGTGTGATACAAAATGTTGGACGGGTGTCCTTTGATTTATTTTTAAGGATTGTCCAGGAAAGACCTTGTGAATTGTGTTACTACCTCGGGGAATTAGTTATTGCTTGAATTGAATACATGTAATGGACTTCTTTAGAGAAATTGAGCGAGTTTTACTACCATGGTGACCCTTAATTGGAAATGTATAGGAAGTTGTTGGTACGAGTGAATCCGGTCACCACTTGTCTGACGGTAAGATGACTTGAACAGGAAGTAGGAGTTGAGTTGGTATAAATTGATTGAACTTATGTTCTAGCAAGGTTTCAACAGATATTTAAGTACTAATTGTTGAGCTACTATGGTTAAGTTATGTTATTGGATTAAATCTTAGTGAGAAGATTTGGAAGAGTTTTGGGTACAAGTTTGGTTAGCACAGGAAAGTCATAGAGATTCTTGTTGTAGCTGAAATCTTATAAGTCAAGTGTCGATCGAGGAACGGATTTGTGGCTATTTTATCCTCTTTTCGATATGGATAATAGACGTTTATTAGTATTGGCCTTAAGTTAAATAAGAAGAGTTGGCTATATTCTAGTATTTACAAGTTCAACGTTGTTTGACATGACTGATTCTTACTGATTCTTGTAACATCAGATAGTGAACTTTTTCGATATCTTATTTTTCTTGTCTTAGGAGGTAGACTGTTTCCGTGGTACGCAAAGTGTTATTTGTTTAATTAATTGACTTTGAGCTTTTCTATTTGGGCTCTTATTCGACTTTCTTTCCAGGTTGTTTTGAGTAAAAGAGTAGTTGCAAATTTTTGCTTAGCAGTGGCTAAGAGTTTTCGGTAATGCTTGAGGGCATATCTATATTTTTTTAGGACTGTTGAGCCAACGGGGGATGCTGTGAATTTTGTTGGGATTGCTGTCACTGGCCAGATTCCAGCTGGAGGATTTGGTACATACTGGATTTGGAACATATCCTTGTTGTCGTACTTGTAGTAGAATTGTCATGAAGTGACGTCGGACAGTTGGTTGGAGATGTTCTGCATTGGGCTAGTGAAGCAGTATAAGAGCGAGTTTTCCTAGCTAACTAAGGAAGCTATTTTATTTGAGTTTGATCAGAGTTTTAGTCAAGTATTGTTTTCAGTGGTGGGAATTACATTGGCATATTAATTAGAATTATCGTTGTGGCATTAGAGGCCAGGGAGAACGACATAGATTCAACTAGATTTTAGACCTATGATTATTAAAGAAGTGTAGCCTCAGCTGAGAACAGCTTTAGTGTGATGCATCTCCTCTTGGATTTGAGTCTTTGGGCTGGAATAGAGTGAGTAGTTACGGATCTTTCTCTGCACCAGGTTTCGAAAGACGTTGTACATGTTGTGAGTAGTTTTGATTGGAGACGTTGGTAATTAGTAGATTCATTGGAACGCATTTGATTTAGAAGAGTTTTCCACCACATTATATTTATACGAAGTTTTCAAGGGACAACGCAAGATAGCTAGGTTGAGATGCTAGTGTGGCCAGCAGGGTGGCTATTAAATGAGTTTTTCTTGTGACTGGGAATGTCATTTCAAGGCGTGATCGATGTTCCAGTCAGTTATTTGAGTAGCGCAGAGAAAGTGTAGTGACCCTCTTAACTTACATGATTAAGAACTTATAGGTTTGTTCGGAGCTACCCCTTGTTATACTTGACAATTGTGGAACCTTTATGTGAATGATATTTGATTAACAATCTGTGCAAACAGACAAAAAGAAAGTGTTGTTTTGTGGTAACTAAGGAAATTACTTGTTTTGGACTTGTTGGGTAACAGTAACCATCTTGTGGTGTGTTAGTAGCGGTTGGGTTACCCCATGAATGCACGCACGGAGACAAAATGTTTTAAGTATGGATTATTATATATATATATTATCGCAATGTTGTTGGTGAACAGGGTGGATCTTCATCGTGCGACTTATATGAAAAGGTTATGGATACTTCTATTCCAACCGAATGACTTGTGATGTCAATACCTTGTGCTATCTGAGCTATAAACATGTTGTGATGTGCTTGGGTAGTTTGGATTGTCAGAGACTATATAGATTGTCAAAATGGTGACGTCTGAGCTAACCATTGAAATGAATTTTTTTTCTTTTACACCGGAATTCATGTGCTTGCAAGTTTATGGTGCAACATGGTTCAACAAGTCAAGTGATTTGACTTTGGACGTTGATGATTTTGGATTATGAGCATGTTTTCATTGCTTTTGTAGTGGGGATCATCAGAGTTTTGTTGGTTGTTGACTTGATGTTGCGAGAAGGAAAGTTTAATCTGAGGAAAAGTTGATAAATTTTGAGATTATGGTATTTTGAATCAAATGGTGTGTCATTTCTCCTCTAACCGGCGTGAAATTTCGAGGGCGAAATTTTTATAAGGAGGGGAGAATGTAACATCCCGTATCTTAATTCACCGGTTTACTAGTCATTTGGACAGTAAACGACAATTCGATTTACTTTTACTCTTTTTCGGTAACTTTAGTGGCCCTAAAAGTTGACTTTTTGTTCGGGTCAAAATTTGAGAAAATGTTCTTCATGAAAGTTGTAGAGGACGTTAAACCGAGCACGTGCATATGTGGTACGTAAAAATCGGTGCTCATATGCGAAAGTTATAAGCGAAATTGTGAAAGTTACTGTTCACGGTAAGTTTCTATAAATATAGGAAGTTACTGTGGTAAGTTTCCAAATTTGGGAAACTTACCCGGCTCTTTCTCTCTCCTCTCCCCCGACCTCTCTCTTTTCCGGTTCGGCCATTTTCGTCCTCCCTTCGATTCTTCACTTTCCGGCCACCAGCCGGCGTGCAACCGGTCACCAGAGGAGCGCCTCCTCCCTCCCAACACGCTAGTAACCTTGGTTTTCGAAGATTTGGCCGGAAAAGCTCGGAATTGACCTAAGAAGATCACTGTAGCAGTTGGGGTTTTTCGGCGATTTCCGGCGATTCCGACCACCTCCGGCCACCAAATCGCCGTCGAAGGTTTGGTTTTCATCACTGATCATTTCCCCTATGGCCTTGTATCATGATTTATTGTGTAGAAGTCGAATTGACGAAATGAAATTCTAGGATTCTTGGAAATTTCTGGGTTTGTGTTCATCAAATGATTTCGGCTGTTTTTACTTGTTATTTGGATGTGTTGTAGTTGAGAAAGAGGTTAGGTTTGTTGTTTTGCAGCTACTGCCAAAATTTGGTGGCCATCGGAGGTGGTGGCCGCCGGCGCGTGGGGCCCACGCGCTGCCACTGTTGGTGGCGCGTGGAGGTGTGTGGGGCAGTGTTTTAATTCCAGTTTTTAGCCCATTGAATTGTGTAAATGTTGTAGAGCTTGTATGTGAAGTTTGGTGATTTTTGGAGAAGCTTGGAATTAATTATGAATTTTTTGAAGTTTAGGGTTTCGATTATCGAATTATGAGAATCCGACCGTCGGATATCTCTCGGTTCTGACTTGGAACCTTTAAGATAACGAATTGGTATTAGTGGTAGAATGTGGGTTGAATCCGAGGAGAAGTGGAGATGTGATTATGAGGAATTGATTTTAGGAATCGTATTAATTTGTTGAATAGTTATTCACGGAATATAATTGTGTACAGGATGACGCACCGAGCGATTGCTCGACGAAGGAACTCGTATGCGTGATCACCGGAATAGTACTGTGAGTGGACTTTTATTTTTAAAGAATGATGCATGCATTTATTTTTCCCGAAATAATAATTCATTTATCATTTTATTATCGAGCATAATATTTTGCCTTGGATTATAATTTTGGCATTGTTTTTCCATATGAATTTCATATACGAATCTATTATGCTCAGATTTGGATTTCATGATTTGTTTTCGGAATATGATTAAATTTTCAGAGATTAATTATAATTTATTTTCAATTATGATTCGGGAATGGATTTTGAGCCTTTGATAAGTATCTCCGATATATGGTTTTTATTTGAAATCATGATTTAAGTGATTTTCGACGAATTACTTTCCGAGGTGATTTCCGGAATTTATTAATATATTTTATTCGTGGATATTGAGATTTTTTTTGGAATATTATCGGAAATGGGATTTCCTAAATAAATTATAATGATTTATTAATTCTCGCCCATTTGTTTATGATTTCGAGACTATCTTGGCGTGCGGGGTCACGTCGTTGAATACATGGATTTTATCTTGAGAGATTTTGGAGAAGCCTTATGGATTTACGGATTTACTGGTTTTCGATGGTTTCTCCTCACCATACGCGGGTCATGTGATTAGGTCTCCTCCTCACCGACTTTGTGTTGGTGAGTGGCAGTTGAGGTAGCTTATTCTCCTCCTCACTTACTTTGTGTTGGTGAGTGGCAGTAGAGGTGATTTATTCTCCTCCTCACGTGGGTGGCAGTCGAGGTTATTAGTTCTCCTCCTCGCACAATCTATGTGTGAGTGGCAGTCGAGGGTAGGTAGAGCCTGAGAGGCTCCATTCCCGTATGGTGAACTCTCTTCCCCGTATCATTTTATTGTTGTTCTTGACTAGCGGGGCTAGTCCGATTTCTGTTTAACCAGCGGGGCTGGTCCTATTTCTCGAGCATCGGAATTTATATTCTTCTTCGTGGTTATTTGTGACTAGCCCCATTTCTTGAGAGGAGCTTCTCGTGGATTGTTTTCATAATTATTGCATGCATCGAAAGTTTTTAATGAAATAATTGTGGGAAAGTATAAAAATCCATTTTGTTTAAAAATTGTTTATTTTTGTCCACTCACGCTAACGTTTTTATATACTTTTCCCCTGGGCCCTTCGGTTTCAAATGCCCAGTTTGCAGGCGAAATTAGTTGAGGTCGGGCGTACATGGAGTCAAGGCATAGCCAACAGCATTGCTTCCGCGTACTCATTCTATTTCTGTTTTCTTTGTTACTTAGGGGATTAGTATTGCTCTGATAATCTATGAGATTAATATTGTCTTTGGGTTGAGACTGATATTTGTGAAATTGGAGTTGTGATTTGGGGAGCAGATGGCTCCAGGAGAATAAGGATGGATGATTTAGAAGTGTAAATGTTTTCCTACAGGTTTTGGGTAGCCTACTTTTAGGGGAAGTTCCGCCAAATTTTTGGTAGAATTTCTTCTAAAGTGGGCCCCGCAGGGCCACTTCGGATTTCGAGGTGAAATCCGGGGCGGGTCTTGTCACTACAGTTTTGAAATGCTGCTGTCATGCTTTTCACAAGCTACTATCATTAGCAAACAAAGCTATTGTGCATTACTTATCAATTACACTTTGTTTTCATTCATATCAAAACTAAAAGCTATCTGATTAATAGAGTCCTCATTATTAGACTAATCTTTGTCATATCTTTGTTCTTCCATTATTTCTTCGTTGTTGAATGCACTTAGTAGCTTTGTATAACTATCATAGTGACTTTATTCTGTTCTGCTAGCATTTTTTCAATATGATTCCAGTAGCTTTTGTTTATTCTCTAAAGCTTCTATTATGAAGTCTCCATTGATTAGAAGGCCATCTGCCCGGTCAAAATCTGTTCGGATGAAGTCTATTGCAGAAGGTGGCATGATGAGACCTATCAAAGGGTGGTCGGTGTGGTGAGTAGGGGCTCCACAACAAGGCAACATGTATGGTGCAAATCTGAAAGCTGACACTAGTACATGAACAGATGCATAACTTTCTAAAACATTGAGAGTGGCTTTTGACAATATTGGGAGTATATTTCTTTACAGCAATGGGAGTAGTTTTTACATCAGCAATAGCTTTTACTATATTGGACTTTTTTTACAATGGGAACAACTTCTGCAATAACTTTCAAGATTGATGTTGAACTTTGGTGTTTAACTTTGTCAAAATTCCAACAGTTTCAATTTGTTGAGAATCTTATTAGATGTCTAAGCTTTTGAGTTCATTACATTTTTACAATTTTTGCTTTACCTATTTTTATTATGTTTTTAAGTTACACAATGGTTATGTAAGATTGGAGTTGCCGCCCTTTTCATTAGTCTAATTCATGGAAATATCAGACATAAATGTGCCAAACTGCCTATAGCAAGAACAATTACAAAATGAAGTTGGAAAAGGACATTCATGTTAAAGATGAAAATTAATGCTGAAAAGATCAAAATAGACATCATTTTCCATCAAATATCAAAGCTGAGAATTAAACATAAAGCTACTGTCAACATTTCATCAAGCCACTATCAATACTTCAAAATTTGTCGTGAGTAAATTTTTCATCAAATATCAAAGCTGGAAATAAAACAATCATAAAGCTACGATAACACATGAAAATGCTACTTTCATAGACTAAAAAATCTACTGCTTGTCACCACTACATGAAGCTACTGGTCTAATTATCATCTAATGCCTCTTGCCGCTCCTTGTTCTGTTATTGGCATAAATGAACTCCTTGTCTTCAGTAGGCTTGCTTTTTTATGCTTGATTCGAATAGAGAAATTCAGTCTTTCAGCTTGCTTCCTCCCTTTCCTCTTCTCTTTAACTAGTTCCTCTTCAAGTTCTTCTTCTTCAAGGAATTGGAAAACTACTGCCAATTAATATAAAAGCTACTGTTAATGAGCACAAAAGCTACTGACATATTCAACATTAATTAGGAATGCTGCTCCTATGAAACACAAAAGGTACTCCCATATATTAAGAACGCTACTCTCAAAGGTTCAGAAAAGTACTACCAAGCTAATCATATCAACTATTAGAAAAGCATAACAACAATTAAATGTCATGCAACTAAAGTACTAAGAAGTATGAGTGCTGCAAGAATAACAATTATGTAGTACTCATCATAAGAATTTGTATCCAACAATATCTTCCCAAGCATTTGTGCTACAGTAATAGCAAACAATGAAAAGCATGAGCACCGAAGCTTTGCTGCAACCAAGGAACACAAGCTACTCCCTGGGGCTAACAAAGCTATTCCAACGATTGAGAAAGCTGCTACTAAGAAACAGAAGTTGAAAGCTACTCCTAGAGACTGACAAACCTAGTACCAAACAACATGAAAGCTACTCCCAAATTGAGAACGCTATTCCATATGAGTGAGGAAGCTACTGCCCAGCAACACAAAAGCTACTCCTAGAGACATGGAAGGCTACTACGAAAGACTCAAAAAAATACTAACAACAAGCATGAAAGCTACTGTCGATATGAAAGTGAAAAACCTGAAAGCTCTACCAAACAGAAAGATATTGTAGATGAAGCATAAATCTATTGTTAGAGAACACTAAAGGTACTAATACAAAACTATAAAGCTCTTGCTAAACACAAAAGCCAGTAATCGTTTTAGAAGGTTTAAAAGCTACTGTACACATATGAAAGCTATTAGAGCAAGTTCACTCGTTGGGTCACCTGGTCACCTACTCTCACTAGGCCAATAACCTTAACATACAACACTTTTTACACAACGAAAAAAAAAATTTCGTTGTGTGATGTGGGAAAGTGAATCACACAACATGTTTACTAAACTTACGTTGTATAAGGTGGTTAAAATTCTAAATTTTTTTTTAGAAGGTCATTGCACAACGGTTACTGTTAATGCTCAAAGTCTGGCGGTAGCCAAACCTCCGCTTAACGCGGGTCCGGCGGGCGGACCGCTACTCTGTATACTTGGTGATTCTTGCTGGCTGCCAAATGAAAGACAGGACGTCAGAGGGAGACCGCGTTGGGCGGTCTTCACTTCTCCGATGCCTAAGTCAGTTGATATATAGGCAGCACAATAATAAATGAGTAGTTAATGCGTTCATAATGAAGGGAGAAGAGAGGACCTTTTATAGGTGAGGAGAGGTTTGATCTTCTCCTTGTTTTCGATGTGGGACTGATGTGCCTCAGTTCCCAGTTTCAGTAGCTTCTGATGCCGCCTTGGCAGAGTGCGTGGCGGCGCGTCAGCGGTGATCCTGGGGAACTCTTGTGCTCAGGCCGTGGCCCGCCTGGCTGCCTACCTGTGGGTTACTCCTTTGACGGTAGTTGGTACCTCTGGCGGTACGATGAGTGTGGCTGATTATAGCTAATTATGCTTTGCAAACGTACAAGTAGGTACAGTTACAAGAATAATCTGTTGTGTGAATCAAAAAAAAAAATGCGGCGGATTTCCCTCATAGATGGACTCAAATTTGGCTCCAAATTGTACCCTAGATGCCACTAAATTGTACAACAGTTTAGTTACTTGTGTTGTAGGAGTGTACTTGAAAATCATCATACAATGGTTTTTAATGTGCTGTTGTGCAAGTGAGTGGCAAAATTTGGAGAAGTCTCCAAAATGGCATTCATTCTCTCCCCAAAATGAGTAAATTTGGCTTCAATGGTTTGTTATGCTTACAAGTTCCTACAACACAATGAACTATTTCTGTTATGTGATTGAGAAATGTCTAACCTCAGCGCCAAAACTGAAATTTTGATTGCACAGGCTGGAAATTTCCATCTTTGTTCCCTCAGCTTTGCTACACTTCAACAACATATATAACTCCATATGTTGTCTGAGTAATTAAAAAAAAAAAAATTAATGCGTGGTGCCTTATACAACTCGAGGGCACCATTACACACACTTTCGTTTTTCAAGTCTAAGAGCAAAACCCCGAGCCCTTTCTTCACTTCGAGCAAAATCCCGAGCCTTCCATCTCTCACTCCCACTTTGGCCTTAGAGAGTTTTCAGCTAAAAAACTTCCACACTTCCCCTCTCTCTCATTTCAGTACTTCCCTCTCTGTGATTCTCTGAGTTACAACCCTAACCCTCTCTTTTCTTCGATTTCCGATTTTCAAACTTTAAGAGGTGTGTGATTCTCCTTTCTCCAGTATCTTGACTTGGGATTAGGGTTCTTCATACTGAAAAAAGAAGAAGAGGTTCTTCGATTTGCTAGTCCAGGGTATTGGGAAGAAGAGAGGCTTTGAGGCCGATCTCAGCGACTATCGCAACAACTAGCGGAGGCCGCCGTTCGCGAACACGGAGGAGAGAGAGAAGCGGAGGCTGGTTACGGCTAAAGAGAAGGAGGTGTGAGGAGGACGATGTTGTGATAGAGGGGTGTGAGGTGAGGACGAGGGAGAATACTGGGTTATTGAGCGTTTCGGTAATTGTTTATTGTGGTATGGTTCAGATCTGTTCTTGATATGGCTTGGACTTGTAATTTGTTGATGATCTATGTTAAAGCGAATTTGATTATGTGTTTCAGATGACCTGTACTAAGCAAACTACTTGTAAGTCAACTTGAGGAAAGGCTTCAAGGAAGCAGCTCGCCACCAAGGTTTGTAGCTGTGAATTTGCAATTCTGGGTTGTGTTTGTTATATGGGTTGTGATTCTTTTGTTTATGTTGATTGGTAATATGATTATTGTTTTGTAATAGGGAGTTGATTGATTGTTTCTTTTTAAGTAGTTTAAGTTTCCAGTGTCTTGGTTTCAATTGTGGGTTTCTTTGTTGGTGTAATTGCTTATTTGGCAATGAATTGTGTTTGTGCAGTGAAATCCATAACTGCCACAAATAGAAGTTTGGTGAAAAAAGAGATATTTAGGAGTATATATATACACCAACTAAAATTCAAGATTGCATCGATTTGTTTAATTTTTTAACATGTTCATGTTTTTCTTGGTCAGAGAGTCAGAGCCAAGTAGCTGCACATTGATATTATAATGCAGCAGCGAACAAACGGGATTAAATCACTACTAGAAATCTGTTCATAGACATCGCATGTTTTAAATCGGTCAGACTTGCCCACGATGTAAAAAAGTAATCTAACATCGTTTTACGAAAATACCGATTTAAATGTATGTCATTAACACCAGTTCTTAAAATGACCGGTGTTAAAAGTTTAGTTCGAAAATTTGCGGGAACCTATTTTTGCAAAAAATGCTAAGTTTTTAAGTGAAATGAAGAAGCGGGGACTAAAACTCAAAACTTTCACACTTAGAAAAAAAATTGCGCCCAAATAGAAACAGATGGAAAACCCTAATGTTACTCTCCCTCGACTCCTTCATTCTGAACTCCTCCCAAACTCGACCTCCATTCTGGACCCTAAGCTCACTCGAACTCGCCGCCATTCTGGAGCTCCTCATTGCTTCCTTCATCTCCCTCTCTCTCCCTCCCTAGTTTCACAAGTAGCTAGCTCACACAAATCGAGCCATGGCTCCTCCCAGTATTCTCGGTCCTCCCGAGTTCCACAAACCCTCACCCACCACCACCGCTCCGCGCGCCACCCCAACCCAAATCCAAACCCGACTCCAAACCCACCACCGGCGAATCCTTCGTGGACCTGATGGTGGCGAATTTCAACGACGTCGGAACCAAGCACGACCTCCCAATGGGCCTAACGGAGAACGGCTCTGCCACGTTTCTCTCCACCGGCAACCCCTGCCTCGATCTCTTCTTCCACGTCATCCCAAACACTCCAGGCGACTACCTCACGTCCTCACCGATGGGACTCCAATGGTGGCCAGTGTCGTGTCACTGGATTCTTCCTTTATCGCAATCACTTCATCTTCTTCACCTTCATATTCTTCTTCGTTTTTAACGAAACTAAGGCACGCGCCGAGTCTGTGACTTTGTTTTGCAGTCACGCCCTTGAGTGGGAAGAAGCACATGGCTCACACAATTGCTCACATCACTCTCGGCCTCACTCAGATTTCTTCTGTCTTTGAAGCCCCAAAGGTTTTGCTCTGCTCCGTTTCGCTGAAATATTTGGAATTTTAAAATTGCTTGGCATGTATGTGTTATTTGTATAGAGATTTTGTTATCTGGATTAGTTTTTGGTGTTAATTTTAGGAAAATAAAAATCTGATCTAGAACTACTTTGTAGTTGTTCATGATTGCTCTTATTAGTTGTTTGATTGATCTTGAGCTTTATACATGTAAAGGATCGATCTATTTTGATGTGGTGATTCGATTTTTGTGTTTATGTGATTGACTTTTGTGGAATTGAAGCTATACATAATATGTGAGCAATTTGATTTGATTGTAACTGGATTTCGTTGTGTGATGTATTGATTTGATTGTGATTTATGAAGCTCACTAGCAGAAGAGGCCTCAAACATTGCTTCCTTATATAGTGATGTTCTACAGGTAGAGGTTCTGGGCTGTTGGTTGGGCTGATTGGGAAAAGGTGAAGTTTTCAAAGGTTGAATTGCTCCCAAAAGGCTTGGAAATCCGGACTGAAGTTTTCAAATGTGAACTTTTTTATTTTTTGCGTATCTTGAACGAGGTTGAGTATGTTATACTGTTTCCACTCAATATTTGGAGTGCGAAATCTTGCCAATGTTCTCACACCTGGTTCATTTTAGCTTTACTATTGCCATTTTGGTGGGCCATACTTGTAATTTTTATGTTGATTGAGTTATATCTAGTATTGCTATGTGCTTGCTTCCTCGAAGGCTTGGAAATCCGGTTTCAATTGCTCGCAATAGGATTGGAAATCTGGTTTCTTTCACAGAAGGTATGGCCTTCAGCAATATTAGTTGCTCTGTTTTTTATTTTCCTCCAGTTCAATATTGCATGTAAAATCCTTTTCTGAACTCAACCATGCTTTGTTCTTTATTTATTCAACTCTTAAACTAAGGAGATATATCATTTGTGTTTATCTACTGGATGTGTGGTTGTAAATAGCATCATGGTCTCAGAGTTTACTGCATGATTATTTTTATTTGTTGTAAATAGGATCATGGTCTGAAAGTTACACATTTTGTTGAAAGAAGTTATTGTGCGTTTGTACTATTCTAACTTGCATCAGTTAGGATTACGAGGTTTAGGGAAATTGATATCAAAGAGGTGCCAACTTTTGCAAAAGGATCAAATTTCTCATTATTCATTGCACATGCTGAGATTAGTATAAACCTTGTGAGTGTGCTATTTCACTTTGTTCTCTATGATTGATGATATGTTTAAACTTACAGATTTTCCTCTGCTGAACTTGCTACGAGGACTGGTATAATCTAGGTGGTTTTCAGGTAGGAGGTGGGATCAATTCAGATAATTCTTTGCAATACATAGAAGAAGGGGCTACCCACGTCATTGTCACTTCTGTGAGTTCTGTTTTTCTCCTCTTCTAAAATTGAAAAACCATGTATATTTCTTAGAACAATTGATATCAGGAAAACATTTTCTAAAACTTGTCATGGTTTTCTTGCAGTATGTATTTAATAATGGGCAAAACCTTGAAAGGCTTAAAGATCTTGTTCGTGTTGTTGGAAAAGAAAGGCTTGTTTTAGACCTTAGCTGTAGAAAGAGGGTATGAAGTTATCCAGAATTATACGTCTTATGTCCTTCATTTGTTCACTTTCTTTACGAGGCTAAGCAGTCTCATTAGACTACGTATTCTTGAGCAGTTTTAATTATTGCCTTTGAAATATCAGTTTATTAAAACTCAGATCATATTATGAATGCTAGAACACAGTGGACGAGTTTTGCAGCAAGCTACTGGAACTATTGTATTTTTTTTTTCTTTAAGCATTTTCAAGTACCATGTTTAATATATAATAGGCTTTTGTGCTTTAGCCTAATAAGCAACTGTCACACATTCGCCATCTCATTAATTTAGATTTGGCTTACCAAGAGTCGAAGTAGTTTAGATTGAAAAGATTTGGCTTATTGCTGCTTTTTCCGTTAGTTTTAGGCAGTGTTTGGTGAGACTTCTTCTGATAATCAACTAGCAGAAGAACATATGTATAGCTGGTTTGACTTTTGAAGATGATCCAGTCGATAAAAGTGAAAAGCTGGAACGAGATGGGAAACAATGGGTTGATATGTGCTCTTCAAGGTGTTATGTACCCAGAGTGCATGATAATGTCCTGCTGCAAAAGTGGCTATGTGAGAATAATACAAAACGTTTTCTTTAGCATAATTTACCCCAACCTAACACTGGCTGACCTGAATAAAGAACTGTTCAGTAATTGGTGCTAGGGTAGGTATTCACAATCTGGTCAGTTCAAGTGTGTTTATTATACAAATAAATAAAAGCACATTTATGTAGATTATGTTAAATTTCTACTTGTTTCTGACTATATCAGGAGCTCAGTTAAGGCCCTGGAAGTCTCTCATTTTGCTAGTTACTGATGTCACTGAAAACATGTGCATATAAGTATACCATTTTTCTTGTGCTCCTTGAATCCTGTTTTCTTTTTCTTAATTTTTCTTTTTATGGAGAAGAGTGCTCCTTGAATCCTTAAGCCTGATACTCTTAACTTTCATTTTATCTTGTGCTTTACAGATTATGAAAATAATGTTTCTGAATACAGGGTTTGTGCATCTGGCTTCTGTTATCCTTATTCTTATCTTTTCCCATCAAGTTCTTTATATGGGCAGTTTTATTATACTGTTTTCCTATGATACATCATAACTGCTTCTTGGAGTTGTTGTGATAGTGTTTTTTTTTTTTTTTTCTTTTTCTCTTTTTTTCTTTTCTCTGTGATAGCTTCTCTGAGCGTTTATATAATTCGCTAGTATGTGATTTTCATTGTTATATCAAGAATCAGTTCAAATTGGAGCTAGTCTTATGGTTGCTCAGAATTATACTGAAATGTTCAACCAATGATACTTAAATTCAAATAATAAGTGATGCATTTTGAAATCCACAATCAGAAATTACGCAAGCATATATATTTGGCTGATTGTAAAGTTGCTCAAATGACATGGCATGTTAGCATTCTTCTTGTAGTTTGTCCCCTAAGTAGTGGTAAAATTAACAATAGCATTCTGCTGCCTATCAATGTTACTGCAGATCACTATCTTCTCTTTGATTTTCCAACACCAGGAATATTATCATGAAACTCATAAAGAAGTTAAACCTCAGGTTATGATTATATTCTTCTTTTGTGATATTGTTGCTTTGACCATTCACCATGACCATGAATGATTGATGTGCCTTCTGCTCTTCATTTGGTTGGCTTCCTGATTTTCTGCAGTTGGCTGCAACGCATTTAGTTGATGCCCATATATGCAGTGACGTTGCAAATTATGTTACTGCATTTCTTCTTTTTTATCAACCATGATACATATGGAGCTCCCACACATAAATGTCTTCTCTAAGATTGATTTGATACATAACTATGGAAGCTAGGTAATGGCTGCAGCTGTCTTCCCTTTTTTTTCTTTTTCCCTTTGCTTACACATGACTTGCAATGTAACTGTGTGGAAAGGTGATATGGGATTATGGGGTTTTGCTGCATTTGGAAAACGAGTTTGCTTGCAATTTCATGTCTTTGCTTTTGACACAGGTACTTGCATGAACTTCTTACTCAAAGAGATGAATTTGACACCATTGCTTTGTTGATCCGGCATCTACATATAATTGTCAAAGAGACGACTTTGTACGTATTGAAGTGGCTGATTATATACAGAGTTTGGCTACCAACATGATTTTGAGTAAGACTAGTTTTTGCTTTGAAGCAAAGTTTGGTGTTGAACTTTTGTAGTTGGTTGCTAATATGTTTATAGGCTAGCCTTTGTAGGTTTTGGGGTTTTATTTTGTGAATTATGTAGAATCATGAATGAAGATGAGAAAATTAATGGAAAGCCCCAATTTTTGAATGATGAGAATGTATTTCAAAATATTTTCCCACCACCAGCAGCTAGATGATTATTTGCACATCATTCTTATATATATGAACTGATGTATATAAATGGGGAACAAAACAATAATGACAGAAAATGATGTCAATTCAGAGATTAGAAATCAGTACCTAAAACTGGACTGATGTCTCATGAATATCAACATATCGAAATGTCACCCCAAAATCGATGTACACAAAATCAATGCACATCGATATCTAAACACCAGACCGTTATCTAGTGTCAACGTACAAATCAGCTGTTATAAAGTAAACCGATTTACCATGAAATACAGGACATCGGTTTTGAAAAATAGAAATGATGTCTACAAAACTACTAGACATCGTTTCAACTAACGAAAAGCGATGTTCCTAGTAACATAAAACATCATTCTTAATAGATTAACTGATGTTGCCTAAAGGTACATACATCGTTCTCTGGAGAATAAGACGGCAAGATGCACGTAAAAATGGACACGAACAAACAAATTTTTTTAGAGACTGATGTCTACGAGTGTATTAGACATCATTTCTGAAATTGTAATCGATTTAAATGTTCACTTAGGTATTGTTTGAGATATACTTTATTAAGCATAAAATGTGAAAATATGAAGAATTAGACATACCTAACATACAAAAATATGATGATTATAACGATTATACATCGATTTGTTTTTTAGAATCGATGTTGGTTGTTGTCTGGGACATCGGTTAAAAACGCGCTTATACTGATGTCTATATCTTTCTCTACACTCACTAAGACATCGGTCGAAAATTAGTTTAACATCGGTTCTGGGCTGATGTCTATGAACAAAATTCTAGTAGTGAATATGGAACTATGGAAGTAGGGAAAGACATGTAGGCCTTGGGAGTCATAAATTGTTTCTATTGATAGACCAAAACAATCAGGTTAAATTTCTTTGATTTTAATTTATGCTTTTGTCCAAGGACAAAAACATGTTTTCTCACAACAAATATATGGTATCAACAGCATGGGCATTTGCTTCCCTTAATCTTCAAACAAGCATATAATTAACTTGCTCAATTATAGGTGGAGAAGAAGGAGAAGGATATATAAGTTGAGTTTTGACAGTGTTGATCTAAATGCAATGCTTATTATCTATCAATATTCCTTTTGCTTTCTTCTTGATTTAGTATTATATATTATATTCTTCTGAACATAGAAGAACATCTAATCCTTTTTCTATAATCATCCAAAATAAAAGAACAAAATAATTGTCCTGATCAGGAAGTTGCCATTCTAGAGGCTTATTCGTGAAATTGACCAGGACTTCAAGGTATATATACATACAATCTATTGATGACTCTTCAACTCAATACAAACATAAGCCAAAGAGGGCTCATACAATGTATGAAACGAATTGGATTTCCTGTCATTAATTATATTATAAATGACACATAATGATAATGTTTTTGTTTCTTATAAATTTTGTTTTTGTATTTGCAGATTTTAATCGGCTCAATGTCGATATTGGACTGTCGAAATGTTCCTTGGACTTTGTTGTATCACAGGTCTTGTGCAGCAAGTAAAAAAGAAATTGTGCAGTAAGGTAGGAAAACTACTACTATGAGATTGTTTAATTACAAAATTACACATGAAGGAATAACTTGCTAAAAATAGTGCATTATCTGTAATTGATGCTAAAATTTGGTCCAAGTTGCACATGTTCTAATTATCCACCCCATAAGAGAGGTACAGGTCTTATCTCTTTGGTTTTCTAATAATTTTATTTTCATTTTACATATTTCTACTTCTTGCTGATAGACATTATTCTATGCTCTTTTTGCTGGTCTGAATGTTCTATGCTTGATATAAGCAATGACGGAAACATTCTACCACCATGATTTTCTTTTGTTCCAGTCTTTTCGCTGCAGGAATGGAAAAGCTTATCTTTTCAATAATGTGTAAGTGTTAAATCAAAGCTGTGCATGCGCTTATATATATCTACCTGATTTTTTCTTCAGGCAATTGAAGGTTTTTACTTATAAGACATGTAAGTGTTGTATAAAAAATAGTAATTATACAGAATCTTTTCTTATGCATGCCTAGGTTTGTATAATTCCAATTCCAATTCCTAACTGCCTAAGAAGATGCATCAATTTCATCTGATTGAGTTCTTTTGTCTGTGTAGGAATTTTGATAGAAATAATTTTAATTGATGTTAGATGGTGCAGCAGCTGCTTCATCAACTCAAGGCCTTGGTTGATGACGGCAAAAGGACCTTCCAGGTTATTTTCTTTAGGAATCTATTTGATTACTTCTGCTGTTAGCTTGCCATTAAATTGTTCTATGCTCCGTTTTCAAATTTGAAATGGAAAAGTTAGGTTTGTGTCATTGTGAAGCTTAATGAAGGCTAGAACTTATTGACAAGTGGCTTTATGTTTTAGACGTTTGTTTTGACAATATGCTTTAAAATGTTGTGCTTTCTAATTAATAATGGAATCTTGGTTTTAGAGGCATGAAGTCATCTGTTATAACTATTCATTGTAGTGTTACAAACTCATTAGTTCATAAGAGATGATTTTGTTGATTTTCAATTGTAGCCAAAGTAACGTAATTTCTTTATGCCTGCAGGTCAATAGATAAAGATAAGTTTATAAGATTCAAGGTTATTATTTTGGCAGTCCCTTGTAGGCTCCAGAGTTGATATCAGGTTTCTGTCTTTCTCATTTTCTTAAGCATTTTTCATATGCTTAATGCTTCCTGTGATGATTCATGTTGCATGGAGCCACATTGTGCAGCACAGACCTTGTCCTGCTTTCTAAGTTAATATATGACTTTTTTTTTTAATGCACAGGTAGATAGATTTGGTCTCATGCATCAACATCAAATGCTTTAGTTTTCTTGTGTTATGTGCCCAAGTTAATCTGATGTATGAACTAGATAATGTATATGAGCAGCAAGGTGAGACTTGTTTATGATCATTGATACTGCTTTGTAAATTTGAGGCATAATTACTAATTTTCTGAGGCATAATTACTAATTTTCTTGTCAATTTGAAAGCACACTCAGGCTGAGGCATAATTACTAATTTTCTTGTCAATTTGAAAGCACACTCAAGCTGAGGCATAATTACTAATTTTCTTGTCAATTGAAAGCACACTCAGGCTTAATTACAGATTTTATCTTAAGTGCACTTTTGGTGGCAGATTAAATATAGCATTGAAGAAAATAACAAGATTTACTTTTCTTAGTTACTGTTTGATACTATAGACGATGAGGTAAGTAAACTGTAAATAGTTTTGGATATGAGTTTATGCCTTCTTTCATTGCTTGGATTATATATAATTGAAATGATGAATAACTGGATCAATGTATTGTGTAGGTTGGAGCTGCGTTTTCCATGGTATACATATTTGGAGCTCCGGTCATGTTTGTTGGGTGTGGGCAGTGCTACACACACCTCAAAAAGTTGAATGTAAAATCAATTGTGAAGACCCCTTTGGTTAGAATGCTTAGGTTAGAATGTTTTTGTTCTTTTAATGTTGGTTTGGATGATTGGGAAATGCTCCTTTTTTACATTTGAAGTTTATAGTACGAGTTCGATTAATCATTTGATGTTTGCAATCAGTTTTGTCCAATTGATCAATGTTCATTAGGTAAAACTGAGCATTAATAATGCACAAAATTCAGGAAATGAAAATGATCATACAACCGATTTTAATAAATGGCAATCAATTTGGGTATCTATAGAACGCATTTTTATATATCACACAATGGTTTTACAAAAATTATGTCTTCTCATTTACAATCACACAACTGTAAAAATTGAACTATGTTGTCCAAAACTAAGTCACACAACAACCATACTCTACAACTGAAGTGTGAGTAGAAATCAGACGACAGTGAATTTCAAAAAAATGTTGTCTGACTAAGCTTTCCAACAACAGTTTGTAAACAAGTTCTGTTGTATGAAGGATGCACCTGCCATGCGCAGCATGGTTGCACGGCAGCTGTGCCTGACATCTTCCGAAAGAAGGCACAACGCTGATAACAAAAAAATGTTGAGTGTTTGTAAGTCATACAACGGTGCAGAACCGTTGTGCCATTTTTCATCACACAACGCCCCGATACACAACGGACATTGTCCATATCCCACAACGAAAAATGTCTGTTGTCTGTTTCGTTTTTTGGCCTAGTGTCTTCACTGTCTTTTAGTGTTAATTTCCACACTCTGGGTCACAGGCACAATTTCCAATAAGACCTGGGTCACCAGGTCAGCTTGCAAGTCACCATGGTGACCCAGAAAGTGACCCAGGGTGACCCAAGGCACGAAATACACTGTGCCCGTAACCTAGAGAGTAAAAATACACATAAAAAGCAGTGAATAGTAGGTGACCTGGTGACCCACGGGTGGACTTGCTCTTACCAAGCAATCTTAAAGCTACTACAAAGCATGAATGAAAAGCTATTACCAAAATCAACTACCACATATGTAAATGTTACTGCAATACTATTTAGAACTTTCTTAGACAAATACATAGTAATAGAACTGCATATTTTAGTGTCAATGACGCTTATGAAGCCGAAGTAATAGAAGAGAGGCGTTGATTCAAAAATGCTCAACTGATTTCTTTGATTCTTCATTCTTGCTTCTTTGCCGCTAAGACACGGGCCGACCGTCGACAACTCTTTGGAATTGTAGTCGGAGACTCGCCGCTTCTGCGAGGCTCGGTAGCGACTCGATTGTTGGCAGCGCCGGGGTCCTATCAAATTTCCATTCTAGAGAGAGAGAGAGAGAGAGAGAGAGAGAGAGAGAGAGAGAGAGAGAGAGAGAGAGAGAGAGAGAGAGAGAGAGAGAGAGAGAGGCGGTTTCTCATTCAAAATGACCTAGAACGTGAAATTGGATTTGTTTAGAGACCAGTAGACCTGTAAATAGACCGGATTTGGATTGGATCAACCTAAATCCAAATCCGTTTATTTAAAAAAAATTCGATCCAAACTCGCTCCGTTAACCCGGCGGATCATTAATAGCTCGATCCAAATCCGTATTCGCCGGATTAACGGATACCCGATCCGCTTATCCGACCTGTTTATAATTTCAAATATTTTAAAATTTTAAATAGTAATATTAAATTTATATCATGATATCTCATAAGATATTAATAAAATATTAAAACAACATGAAAAGTATCATTAAAAGTAGAATTACATTATCAAAATTCTTAATGCTTCTTGGAATTTTGAGTGATGGACTGTCCCTTAAATTTCTACAAAAAATTTGTATTAGAAATTCTTCATATTTTATATTTAAAGATAATAATAATATATTAATAATTAAAAATAATAATATATTAATAAAAATAATATTTTATTATTACGAAAACGGGCCGGATCATTAACGGATCGGATCGACCTAAATCCGTATTTGATCCGTTAAATAAACGGGTTAACGGATTTGGATCATTAACGGATCAACGGATCAAAATTTTCGATCCAAACCCGTCCAATAGCCACGGATCTGGAGCAGGTCCGGATCCAAAATCCGGTCCATTTACAGGTCTAGAGACGTTGGCATAGTTGTAATTTTCTTTATTTTTAATGTTTAAAATTTAACCCTATTCTGTATCTGGTGGCCTTATGAAGGAAGAAAATATTTGGTGGCTAAAATAACTCTTCAAAATACACTTATACATAATTAACCCTAAAGAACTCAAGTGATTGTTTTTTATCAGTCACGAGAAAAACAGAAAAAAAAAAAATTGGGAGAGAGATTATTGAATTGAAAGGAGGATAATCATTAATCACACAATTCCCCGTTCCCAATTCCAAGACGATCAAGTCGAGCTAGAATTCATACGGCGTCGTATCGGCAATCCTTTATATCTTATATCATACGGCGTCGTATCCGCAATCCTTTATATCTTATATCAAATCCAAAAGGGGAAGGGAAGGATTGGAAGAAGAAGAAGAAGATGAGACCGGTGTGTCCGTTCGTGAAAGCCGCTCGACCGGCGGAGCCAATCAAGAAAGAGAAAGAGCCGTCGTCGGCGGCGGCGGCGACAGTCTCCCCAAAATGCCCCTTGGGTTACGATTCGCAGACCTTCAAGCTGGGCCCTCTGAGCTGCATGATATGCCAAGCCCTTCTCTTCGACTCTGCTCAATGCGTCCCTTGTTCTCATTCCTTCTGCAAGTAAGTAACCTTCTTTCCTCTCAAATTGAATTGGGTTTCTCTCAATTTTCTTGATTTTGGATTGGGTCTGAACTGGGTTGGTTTTAGAGTCTGTGTGTCGAGATTTAAGGACTGCCCGCTGTGTGGAGCTGACATTGAGAAGACGGAACCCAGTTCCGAGCTCCAGGGTTTGGTGGATCGCTTCATCGAGGGGCATGCCAGAATCAAGAGGTCTCATAATGCAGAGGAGGACACTAATACTAATACTAATACTAATAGTGAGAGCCATAATAAGAGAGTGATTTATGAAGACGTGTCTTTGGAGAGAGGTGCTTTCTTGGTGCAACAAGCTATGAGGGTCAGTTGTTGTGTTTTTATTATTATTTTTTTTCCCTTTGAAATCTTGATATGTTTCGCATTTCGGCTTTTTTTTTTTTTATTTTGTTGTTGTTGAATTTGGTGGTTGTAATTTCGTAGGCATTCCGAGCCCAGAATATAGAAAGTGCCAAATCAAGGCTCAGTCTCTGTGCAGAAGATATCAGGGGTCAGTTGGAAACCATGGGTAACACTTCAGAGTTGTGTTCTCAGCTAGGAGCCGTTCTCGGAATGCTTGGCGACTGCTGGTTTGTCCCTCCCTCTCTCTTTCTCTCTCTATATGTATCTATACAGTATGCATTTGGATAATTGGATGTTTCCTTTATAGTGGTCATAGTACATTTTTTTTTCTTCTATTCAAGTCAAGTGTTAGCATAGAGAAAGAGTTATGTAAAGAAAAGCAATACCAGTAATATCCTAGTACGAACTAAGCGTGTGAGTTTATTCAATCTATTGGCTTTAAGTTTACCAAATGATGGAGAAAGCCTACAGGATTGGACTTTGGGATCGAGGCCCCAAATGCTTGGGGAATTAATCTTTTGTTTGGTTCTATTTTCTAATTGTTTCTCTCAATAGGATTCTTGTATGTCTCTGCCTGTCACCACGAAAAAAAAAAAAACAATTTGTCCTCCAACCACATATGTGCAGGTATAAAGGATAAATGCTGTCATTTGTATACAGGGAAACAGAAAATACTTGGTTTCATCTATGGATGCTTCCAAACAAATTGCGTAGGAGGTTTAATCTTTTCACAACAAATTGATTCTACATACCTCATATCGCAGTAGTATATTGGATATAACATTTATATAAATGTAAATGTAATTTATGTAGAATTTGATTGAATATACCAGTCTTCATTTATGTTACTCCTCCTTTTCATCTTGTCAGATTTTTAGTGCTCATTTTTAAGTTTAGTTCTTGCTTTCCCTGTGGTTAGACCCAAAAACACATAATTCACTTTGGCTTTAATATGTCACTTAAACCTTGTATCTTTTGTTACACCAGATGGCTAGTTTGATAGAAAGTAGTGTGTGTGGCACATTATGTTTTCTAACTTGAAGTGTAGAAACCAAGTGGTGAAATGGGTGAAAAGACTGTCACCCCCTTATTCCTCCATGCTAGCTGATATTTTAGCTGTATTGATCAGTTTAAGTCATTATTCCATTGTAATAGATTATCACAATATCATTATTTTTCATTGCTAGGATGTATACTAATCTTTCTTTTGAGTTGGGATTCTGAGTGAGAAGAAACTTGAGGGACAGGTTGAGAAATTTCTTTCATTGTTCTCTCAGTTTGATGGTGTTGTGAAATGCGAGACCTTATTAAGCATTGCAGAAGAAAGGGCCTGTTGATAAAGTTGGGCGGGAAGAGCGATACTAGTTTTCAGGTCAGAGAGACACCTGGCCCGTAAGATAGCCCCCTTAAAAACCCATTACTTAATAAGGATCTGTTATGCACAATAGTACTACTCGTGGGTAATACAAGAACTTTTTGCCCACTTCCTACAATCTGGCCTGAACCTCTGGCCTCATATAGACCAGACAATAGAAGGTGGTTGATGGAGGCTTCAAGATAGTTTGCTTGAAACTCCAATTTTAGGCAGTTGATGGACGTCCTCAACATATTGCCTCTATAGTTTGGAAGGCTGAAAGTTCATCCTAAAAACAGGTGTTAGGCAGTTGCAGAAATACCTGTTTCCCTCTTCAATTCTTGCAGATTGCTGTGCCTTTATTGGAGTTATTGTAATGGTCATTGCTGGTTGGGTCTGATGTGTTTGGTTTATTTGGCTGCTTTAGTAAGGTGTATTTTATCACTTTCTTTACCTGTAATGAAGTACTGGTGGCTTTAATTTAGTACAGTTATACCATGAGGAAAGGTCTCTAGATGCTTCTTGTGCATATGCTCTCTCTCTCTCTCTCTCTCACACACACACACACACACACACAATAGTGGTAATTTTCGTATGTGAGGATACAAAGGGTGGAGCAGTTGGATGCCTGAATTATAAATTGGCTTGCTCGTCATTGTAGTTCGACTTTGGTAGATATGTTGAGAGCCAGCCTGCAGGTTTAACTGCGTTATGTGGTGAAATCTGCCGTTGATTCTTTTGGCTGTTTGTAGCTAATGCGTCATGTTGTGTTGTTGAAGATTATGGAGGAATGAGTATTTATCTGGGATTTTCTGGTTGAGTATTTGTAGAGCTGGTGAAGTTTATTGGATGTGGATATATATACTCATCGGGCTTCATGCTGTTTGGTTGTGTGTACATCTCATTCGTTTCGGTTATTATTGGGCTTGTCTAAGCTGTTGCCATAGTCTAGGTTGTTTTGCCTAGCTTTATCTTCTGTGGATTCCTTGTCCACCCTTGTTGTGTTGTGCTTCTCTTGAGTTTTCAATAAAAGCTGTTTCTTTTGTTAAAAAAAAAAAATATTGGGCTTCAGTTTAAATAGAACTGCTTGACTTGTGTATGAATTGTTTCGATTTTTTATTTTTTTCCCTTTCTCTTTCGTTTTTTTGTGGTCTGAAGAATTTTGAGGAGGTTGTGACGCAGTGTTGTGTCTTCCATGGGTTGAACAGAAGCTTGTAACTTTTTGTTTTTTGGAGACGGAATGTTATTTTTCTTGAGGAAACATCCACATAAACCATAAGTCTTGTAATGGTGATTGGGCTTTCCAAGATAAGGGTAAGGCAGGTTTGGGTAGAACGTCAATGATTGCCGTAGTTAAATTGCAGATGTTTTGGTAATTGCAAGTTGCGGCCCAAAATGGACCTCTATGTCTTTGGAGCCTCCTTTCATAATTTATTTGGTGTTTGGCAATTATATGAAATGAGTCAGAGAGAACAGAAAAGATATTTAAGTACCTGAGTTGAGATTAATTTTCTGAAATTAGAGTTTTTGGAAAATTATAAATATAGAAAACACTCATACTCGAGTCTGTTACTGGCTTCATGATGATTGCAGCAATGATATTTGGTATGTTTGCTTGAATGAGCTTTTAACCCACTCCAATATATTTTATTTCAGTCGAGCAACAGGAGATGCTAGTTCTGCAGTCAATTATTTTGAAGAGAGCGTTGAATTTCTTTCAAAACTGCCAGGAAATGATCAGGAGGTTATTGCATTAAACCTTTATTGTGATATCAGCATTATGACATTATGTCCTCGATGTGCTTGCCCTGAAATTGTGATTTTTCCTTAATTTCTTTTACAGATAACACATACACTCTCTATCTCACTTAATAAAATTGGAGATCTTAAATACTATGATGGAGACCTGCAAGCTGCAAGATCTTACTACTTCAAGTCACTGAATGTTCGACGCGATGCTGTCAAGCATGATCCAAATCCTAAATCCCAGGTAGCAACTACTTTTTGTTTCTTCCACTTATTTCTTTATATTTTCCATTAGGGTAACAGCATAGTCATCAGACTAAAAAAAGAAAAAGGATTAAAGGTAACAGCATAATCAGGTTCTATGATAGTACAAAAGGAAAGAATAGTCACTGAACTCCTGAAGATACTAAAGCCTGTAAACTTGACCATTGAACTCTATCCCATAAGTGCTCCACCTTGTTCCCCCTACCGATCATAGAGGATCGTTCTATTTCTTTCATCCAATGTCCCCAAAAAAGGGCATCATCGCACCTCCCCAGTTTCTCTTTTCTTTCCACCAACAACTTGTTCCTGGAACAAAAGTTACCAAACAGAGATGGCATCAAGTTGGAGCCTTTCAACTCAAATCAACCTATCCTAAAAAGCCATCACCATTAAGACAGTGCAACTGGATAGTTAAGAACCAAATGATCCGAAGTTTCAGCTTAGTGTCTACACACCACACATCAAGGGGGATAGGCAAACAGAAGGTCGTTTACTATGAACCATATGACATGCACTCAACCTCCCATAGCAATAATACAAGTTAGCACCTGTCTTCAGAAAGAGCAAGAGAGAATTGTCCATTAACTGCCTTGAAACTGGTTTACAAGAGAATCCTGACAATTCCACCCTCCAAACTCTTCTGCCTAGATGGGACCACATTACATTTTCTAGACTAAACCGTAAAGAAGTTGACTCCTGCACTTTCGTATCAGTTGATTCCTAAAATGCCCAAAGTCACAGTTTTCCCTCCCTGTCAGCAAATGATCTTCCTTCCCCCCACCACGAATAGTTGTCATCCACTTATCTATCTCATCTGACCAAATGGAGGGGCAAAAAAAAAAGAAAAAAGAAAGCCTTCTCTATCTCTTAGCGCTACTCTTGGGAAACCTAAAGACCAGGAAACCCTATTACTTTGTAGGCCATCTGTTACTTCACAACCCAAAACCAAGGCTGGATGACCTTTCTGATTATTTGAATACATTGAAAACATGTGATATTGTGATATGAAATGCTTGATTTCAGACGTTTCTTGATCACATGAGGGTACATGTTACTGGATCATCATGATGGTTTGACTAAGCTGCAACCAGTCCATCCCAGTTATGTATTGAATATATATCTGAGTAAAAAATATACCGATTGAGGGTTAGCATTTCATTGAATTAGGACCAAAGTTTCAGCAAATATCATTGCTGCTAGACTATGACACTCCATTTTAAAGAAATTAGGTTTGGGAATCACGGTCCAGCACACAGGTTGTTAATGTATCTTGTTGTAGAATGCGTTGGTTCTTAAGTTGTAATAGTGGTCCTCAGACTGAAAGAAGTGAGACTAGGAATTTCTTGCTGTTTTGCCAGGACATTATGCGTATGATATTTTCTGTCATCATGATTAGTAGCAAGCGATTTGTTAATTTGAGAAGAGCAAAGGAATTTAAGTTTGAGTTTTGTATTTTGCTTTTATTGAAAAGGAAAGGTAATAAAAATATAATGCCTTGCATGAAAATATAAATGATAAGCCTCCATGAATTGCCAATATGCTTTTGATTGGAGTCGCCAACTATTATTTGAGCACGTAATGAGTCCATGCAGTTTTTACCATACGTACTCCGATAAACTTTTACCAGTCTGTGGCTGAATTAGGTCACACGAGAGAGGCAATGTTTGAGGATATATAGACACGCATCTGACATTCTAAGCTTGCATCACAATATTTACCCTCCTGAATCTCTGGCTGATGCCAATTTGTTTCGGGTTGGACAATACCTTACCAGAAGGTTAATTGAAAGACTTCAAGGACCTTAATTTAATTTCAAACTTTATTTTCATGGAGCTCTTTATATGTGGACATTTGACTCCTTTCTTTTCTCCCTGTCTAGACGATTTTAATCAACCAAAAGAAACAAGATTATATATTTTATTGGTTTATACCAACTGTAGAAGTTTGTGTAGTTAATTACATATGTGACCCAGATTGATAACAGAAATATGTTATGCTGGTCATTAGTGTTTTTCATATTTTAGTTAAAGACATAGTTTTATACAAATGTATTGTGGTTTTTAATTTTGTCATGTTGCATTGCTTTTTGCGATTACAGATTCTGGATCTAGCTGTTTCATTTGCAAAAGTCGCTGATGTTGACAGAAGTCTAGGGAATGAGGATGTGGCAATTAATGAATTTCAAGAAGGAATAAAATTGTTGGAATCTTTGACATTAAATTCTGAAGACACTGGTCTTGAGCAACGGGTAAGGTTCCCTTGGTTTGACTTCATTTCATTTCTCTGGGTCATGTGTTGATTTCATTTCATAGGTTGTTTGCATTCTAAAACACTGATTGAACAATTTGTTTAAAATTCAGCGGCTTTCGGTGTTGGAGTTCCTTAAGAATCAAATTGTGGAGAAATAAACCAAATACAATATCTGACTTCAGCTCTCCAACAGAAAGAGAGAACCAGAGGGAGATATTGAATAAATTAGCTTTGCTTCAGTAATAAGCTCAGTTAGTACTCGGATAGCATGGTCAATCTGAGGCGCATCTAGTGTTTTGAGGGATGGAGAATGAGGTACTGGGTGCTATTTGCTCCCATATTTCTTCACCGACTGATGCCTCCTAGTCGTCACTCATCACCACTCAGTTGTATATAAAAGTGTCGTCCCAATATTATTATTAGCAAGGGCATTTCCTTTTTTCTGTTCTTTTCCTCCTCACAATAATCCACTTCCCATCTTTGGCTGCATTTATTGAACTTTCTTTTGTGGTAGTAGGTACGAAATTTCTCTTCAGACCGTTTAGACCATAATAGTTCCACTTATTTGTATAATCCGATTTTATTTCCCTTTTTCTCCTGATGCGGATGGTGAACTTAATGTTGTGATGGAGCAATGTTGTAAAATTGTATAGATCAAGTACATAATTTTTAAATTTTATGTATTTATCTATTTTTGTTTCCTGAACTTAACCGTCACCAAAAAATGAAGAATGATCTTCCTGAGTAGGAACTTAATGTTGTTACCATGAGGTTAAAGTGTTCCTAATTAGTTTTGCAATTAACTTGGCAAGCAGGATCATATTGGATAATGTATTCGACTTTCAGATCAAGTGTCCTGTCTGATTCTGTTGATACCTTGGTGGTAGTTGGATGCGAGATTTAATTTGTTTCAGCAACCTGAATGTTTGAATTGCAAAAGCCTACCGGGCGAGAAACAAGATTGACGAGATTAGGATATGCTGATGTTTGCTCATGAAAGTTACAATATGATGGTGATAACATGTACCTAAATTTCATTCATCTGTTTTTGCCTAGTGATGCGACTCTTCATTACTGAGGAAATGGAGAGAGATCCTGTTTCATGTCACAGATAAACTGGATTATTGAATAGCGGTTTCAGCTTGTCATAGCTTTAAGCTAGTATAAAATGTAGATTATCAATTGCTTTTAGTCTTTTAGGTCTAATTTCGCTCCGTTTATTTTAGCTGGAGATTCAATCCCTAGTGCCAGTTGGATGTATCTAATAGACAGTTCTCTCTATCTTTAGCTTTATTAGAAGCTTACTGATTCGTATAATGCTTAAAGTCATAACATGCTACTTATGCTTTCAAGGATTGGAAGGTGTTGCGACAAAGCCTATAATGGTGCTTGCAAGGCTTAGCTGTACTACTTGTTATAATATAATTCCAGACAGCAGAAGGTATAAACTATACTGAGAAATGTGTGAAGGAGAGAATAATGGAAAGGAAACAGAGGAGTAGAGAATAAAGGAAACAGAAAAGAAAATAGCACATGGCCATCCATTCATGCAATTAATTCTCCTCCCCTTATACTCTTTTGTTGGGAAAGTGACATTGCTTACTTGCAGTTCAAGTTTATAATCTACTTTTTCCATGAATAATTGAAAATGATATAAAGAAAAAAGAGTGGGAAGTTGTAGTAGAAGTGAGACTGTGAAGTAGAATAGAAACTTATAATATTTCTGCTTAATATATTGTGTTATAGCTTATAATCATGTGAAGCTCTAATAAAGAAAAAAAATCCATACCATGATCTTTTAGTCTATTACATAATTGATTGCCAAGTGTCATGAAGATATTTATTGTGTTTTAGCAAGGATACATGGAAGATGCAATTATTTCTGAAAAATTAATTATATAACATGTATTTTTTCTATATAGGATTGCAGATCTAATGATGTTAATTATGAATCAAAAAAGTATCATAGATGCTTTGCTCAAGGTTCAAGCATAAAAAAAGCTTTTACTTCAAACTTAGCCTGCAAACTACATGTGTGGCTGCATAAGTACATATTCTAAACAACTCTTCAGCAGTTCACTCCCTACACTGATCTTCCATGACTCCCCTTCTTCTTCTACTCCCCTGCTTTCTTCTCTGCGTTGTAACCGCCACTTCAAACATCCCCAAGGTAATTTCAAGAGGGTTCATTTCCACAGTATCCTAATCTGCTTTACACTTCAGTAGTTTTACTCTTAATCTGCTTTATTTGTCAGAATATGAATACGAACATGAATTGTATTACATAATTGGAATTTTGCCAGAAGAATTTCACCCACATATCGAAATCACATGACATTTTTAATGTGAAATCAATGTTCTTGTTTCTTTGGCAGCATCATGTAGTTTACATGGGAAGTTCGTTATCCGATGGAAATAGAAGAGATGCTGAATCTGCAGAATCAGGTTATTTGGAAATGCTGTCATCCATTGTTCCAAGGTTATCAAATTATCATCACCATCATTCATCATGACCTTAATAATAGTGTTGAACTTTTTATTATTTGATCTTCTACGTACATACCCACTTTCAATTATATAAAAATGTTTTTCTGCCAGCCATCAGAAAGAAAGAACATCTATAATTCACAAGTATAATCATGCTTTTAGAGGATTCTCTGCCATGCTTACAGAGAGTGAAGCTTCAGTTCTGTCAGGTAATAATTTCCTGTCTGTTCTTTTTTTATCACATAGCACTTTATGTTTGTATTTTCGCATACATTACCTGTATGCTACAAAAAGAATTTTTACTGATAATTTGGTAGAAGGGTACTACTCTCTGATCCTTTTGTTGTTTATCTCCATGAATCAATCAAGAAAAATAAAATTAGAGAGTGATAGTTAAGTAGGTAGCTTCAAACATGAATTTACCATACCATAGAGCAACTCAATTTTGACATCAACAAATAGGCCAGCATGTATCAACTAAACCAACCACCCCAACAAAACCTTCTTTTTTTATTTTTCCTCGGATGAGAACTGGTAATGAGTTTAGATCATATTTAATACAACAGTCACTACTTAGTACTGTAAGTACCAAGTTACCAACATATTATGATACTAAGGAAGAAGCTATTTTGACATTTTCCAACTCATCGATATTGTTATTGTACCTCCTTGTCATGTAATGTGCACCATTAAAGAGTGAATCCAAGTGTTGATCAAAAATCTATAGCAAGTTGGTAAAAGAAGAGAAAAGGATGAAGAGTAATTTTAAGAGGTAAAACAGTAAAAGAGACTCTACTTTGTGTCACTTTTTTATTTTTTTATTTATATTTATACAAGAACCGGTGGTGTATGAGTCGAACTCAAACCTTGTGCCACTATGTTTTGTGTCACCTTTAAAAGCACATAACCTGTAGCACACTATTAAAAAAAAAAAAAAAAAAAACTTGTATGATAGTAATCATAGATTCATATTTCATAGTATGACTGAGCTGGTTCTTATTTCCAACATAATGTAGGGCATGATGATATCGTGTCCATATTCCCCGACTCAATACTTGAACTACACACAACGCGTTCTTGGGATTTCATACAAGAAGCGGCGGCAGAATCAGGCAGAGTCTCATATCGGGCACGCCCAACAACCACTAGTGATGACGTTATTATTGGAATGATAGACACAGGTACCACTTCCTCCATCATCACTTGGTTTCTGATTCCCATTAATATGTTTTGGCTGGTCTCTTTTGTCTTCTTGTTATTATATTTTCTATGCAAGGGGGCTGAGGAACAAAACCTTGATATATTTAAGTGTAATGAAAGTGATGAAATGGTAGCTAAGCCAGTTCCGAAGCTGCAAACAAAATTGGGGATGGAGATAGGGAAGGTAGGCTAAAGCCAGTACTCAATCAGTTTGAACTTTGAACTTATAGCCATTAAATAATGAATTACTAGTCAGACACACCAATTTCACACAAGATGAAAGGAAAAGAGTTTTACCATGATAGGTTGTGTGGGAAGGGAAAAAAAGCTAGAAAGGTTTGATACATAGAAAAAGAAACAAAAAAAAAAGGTTTGAGTTTGTAAACAACTTGTCATTGTTCTAGTGGTTTTTCGACAAAATATAAAGGTACAATGACCGCTACTCAACATTCTATATGGTCTAGAACTGCAAAAATATTTTGAGTATTTATGGATTCAACTAGTTAGCTCTGAAGTTGCAAATTTCTGACATGCAGTCGGTAATAGTACAAGCTTCTAACATAGCAAAATTTATTGGTAAAGGTATATGGCCCGAGTCTCCAAGTTTCAATGATGAGGGAATTGGTGCAGTCCCTTCAAGATGGAAAGGGGTCTGTATGGAGGGCCCCGACTTCAAGAAATCTAACTGTAACAGGTAATTACGTTCTCTCAAGATCTATCTAAAATTGCACTTCTTGGATTAGTGACAAAGCGCTTTTACAATGCTTCTAATTAATAAAATCAATACTTCAGAGTTATATTTAACAGTTATGAAATTGTCCTATATCTTGATTCATTACCATTATATTTGCCTTAGAAAGTTGATAGGTGCAAGATACTACAATATGCAAATGACAATGATTGGTAACCAGAGCCATTTAGCTGCACCAAAAGGCTCACCAAGAGATTTTGTTGGCCACGGGACTCACACTACATCCACAGCTGCGGGTGCACGAGTTCCCAATGCTAGTTACTATGGCTTGGCACAAGGTACAGCAAAGGGAGGCTTGCCATCAGCTAGGATTGCATGCTACAAGGCATGCTCGGATGTCGGTTGTTCTGGTGCCACCATATTGAAGGCCATTGATGACGCAATTAGAGATGGAGTAGACATGATATCAATTTCCATTGGGATGAGCTCACTATTTCAACCCGACTACTTAACTGACCCCATAGCCATTGGAACATTTCATGCTGAACAAATGGGAGTCATGGTCATTTGCTCTGGAGGAAATGATGGTCCTGATCCTTACACTGTTGTTAACACAGCGCCGTGGATCTTCACTGTTGCAGCTTCTAACATTGATAGGGATTTCCAATCTACTGTAGTCCTCGGAAATGGGAGAACTTTCACGGTTAGTTACTTAATCAAGTTGTGTATATGACATGTTATTCTGTTTTTGAAAAGTCTCTTGTATCCATGTTCTAATAGGGTTCAGCCATTAATTTCTCCAATCTGACTCGCTCGAGGACATATCCTCTTGTGTTTGGAAAGGATGCTGCTGCTAATTTTACACCTGTTTCAGAAGCAAGGTGGTCATAATTTTAACCCTCTTGCTTTTTGATTCCCTTTTTGGTTGTTATCCATTGGGAGGAATTTGATGGTGTCACATTTGGTAAATTCCACCAGGGCAATAGAATTTATCAGTTGACTTTTTATTTTTATCCTAAACTGCAGAAATTGCTATCCAGGATCATTTGATCCAGAAAAGGTAGTTAACAAAATTGTTGTGTGTGTTGCTGATGATCCGACTGTTTCAACAAAAATCAAGAAATTAGTTGTAGAAGATGCTAAAGCCAAAGGGTTGATTTTGATCGATGAAGATGAGAAAAGTGTGCCTTTTGATTCAGGCGTTTTCCCATTCACAGAAGTTGGAGATATTGCAGGGTTTCAGATTCTCAATTACATTAACTCTACCAAGTAAGCTCTGTAAAGTGTCCTCTTTGATTGGCTTGCGTGTTTACTTTTGTCCATGATCTTGGTTTCTATGCTGAATAGCGATTGCTTGTATTGTTTTTCCATTTTGAGATCTTGTCTGCCAGCTCTTTGCTCTGCCATATCACAACCTTCGGTCTTGTGTTATGTTCCCTATGTGATGTACAAGGTTGCTAGCCATCACCTAGACATCTCTTGTCGCAAAAATTTCAATTTGTTATTATAATATGCATATATCAGTTAGGACTGCAATTAAATAATTAGCATTCCATATTGTAGCTGCAATATATCTAATCAGTCTGGTCAGACCAATGTGATAGGATGAATCCTCGCTAAAGTCTGGTTAATGCTCCACTTGAGTCATATTCAAAGTTCTCTAGAAAATCTAAAGTTCCTCTCATCTAATTATTCAAATTATCATCATGCAGCATGTACTAATCTGAACTTCATGTTTTCTTTAACTGTTGTAAGGGCACTCTTGGGTTCTATAGCACAGCTTTCTTAAAAATGCATCGCTTCCCTTACAACTCTGACAGGACACTGACTTTGCTATGTCTTAAACACAGAAACCCTACAGCGACAATCCTCCCAACAGTTGACATTCAGAGGTATAGACCTGCACCAACAGTCGCGTATTTTTCATCAAGAGGTCCTGCACAGCTTACAGAAAATGTTCTCAAGGTAATTTTCTTTTGCTTTCACCTTCACAATATAAAGCTCGATGTATATTGACATGTGAAATTTGTATGGCTTGGGAGTTGGGATCAGTATGTAGGAGGCTCATTGATCAACATATTGAGAGCGCACTCTCACTCTCTCTAGGGTCACTGAGCCACCATTGACTCTGAAGAACCATGCTAGTTTTATTATACACCTGGAAGTAGTCATCTTATCCCCAGTATTTCTACACACACAAACCCTACTTTTTCATGGATCTATATCTGTCTCAACTGCTGTACTATCCATTTTAGGATTTCTCTTGCTTAATTCTCTAGTCTCTTTGCATTTCCACATATGTACTCAATTTTCACATATACTAAAGGGGTCCTGATTAACACATGTTTCTGACATGAATTAAAACATGTAAAGTATGCATATTCTAAACTTATTTGTACTATGAAACATTAACAGGAGTTTACACTCTTTCTTGATGTGCTTTTCAGCCTGACATAATGGCTCCGGGAGTGGCCATTTTAGCTGCCATCAGTCCCGAGAATGAATCAGGGAGTGTCCCCCATGGAGAAAAGCCATCCAAGTTTTCCATAAAGTCTGGAACATCAATGGCTTGCCCACATGTAACAGGCGCTGCTGCATTCATCAAGTCAGTGCATCGTGGATGGACATCTTCCATGATCAAATCAGCACTTATGACAACAGGTAATTTTATATGAGGTTGAAATTCATAACTAAGAGTCTCTTTTGCACCTTTTATATAGCATTACTTCTTTGATTTCACTATAAAAATTTAGGACAATACTGTGCATGCCAATGGATATAGCTGTTGAATACTTCAATTTTGAGAGATTACGTAGATTATGGTTATATCTATTTGACATGATTTTAATCCAAGTACCAGAACATCAGAAAAGATATTTAATTGGATCTGTGGTCTTATTTCAGCAACCATGTACAACAACATGAAAAAGCCTTTGATAAACAGCACAAACAACTATGCAAATCCACATGAAGTGGGGGTTGGAGAAATAAACCCAATCAAGGCTCTTAACCCAGGTCTAGTCTTTGAAACCATAACAGAAAATTATCTTGAGTTCCTCTGTTATTATGGCTACAAGGAGAAGAATATAAGATCAATGTCAAACACAAAGTTCAACTGCCCGAAAATCTCTACTGAAGAACTCATCTCTAATATCAACTACCCATCAATCTCTGTTAGTAAACTGAACCGGCACGAACCTGTAATGACAATTAAAAGAACTGCAACCAATGTCGGAGCCCCGAATTCTACATATATTGCAAAGGTGAATGCGCCTGTAGGCTTAGTAGTCAAGGTTCTACCAGAGAAGATAGTTTTTGCTGAAGGTGTGAGGAAGGTGTCTTTCCAAGTCTCATTTAATGGCAAGGAGGCTCCTACTGGCTACAGTTTTGGGTCAATAACATGGTTTGATGGTCGACATTCAGTTAATACTGTGTTTGGTGTGAATGTAGAATAATTAAGAATCTGTTAGTTTTACTGCTTGGAGTCAACTAAAAGATAAAGAGAATTAATCCTTGAGGGGGAATAGTGAAAAGAAATGAAATCAATAGTTCCATACATGTATATTTATGTATCTTTATGTCTGTGGGTGTGTATCTTAATATTAGAAGTCCCAGTTTGATTTCTCAAATTGGTCTATATGTCATCGTAAAACTCTTGAATATGTATAAAGAAAAACAGCCAGTTTGAGCCGAAGGCACTTACATGTTGTGTAATTTGATGAGATAAAGGCAGAATCTGGACCATTTTGATGTATTTACACATTATATTCCTCGTCCCCTTGACCCTATCTCAGTAATTGTCCTATCCTTCTGTTGCTTGAATTGTGACTAGTACTTTAAAGTTGATGTGCTCGCATTTTCATTAACACACAATTTGTATTACCCTTTTGTTGTTAATATTGATAACTTTTAGCCATTGTTATTTTCATTTACATTGCTAAATCGTTTAATTCCTTAATTGTAACAGTTTCATATAAATTGCATTTTACAAAGTATATTTGGCTGCAAAGTGATGTCACTGCAAAATATCAAGGTTAGAAATTTCAAGACTTCACACTTATATCAGAGTACATAAAAAACAAGTAAACGATAACTAAGAGTGAGCACCTTTGTCTTCTTACCTTTCGACACTTCAAACTTTAGCCATAGTTTGTTGCCAATATTCCTTTCGGTGATGGGCACATGCAAGTTTTTGAAAGTTGTGTTCTTAAACCTTGACTTGTTATGTTACGATTTCCATGTGAGGAAGATTCACTCTTGACATGAATTATGTTTCCTTAGCTAATAAAATATATTACTGGTTAATTGCTCTTCATGTTGCAGTGCTGACTATGGTTGTTATCTATGTAGCTGCATATAATGATTGAAACTATGGAGAGGGATACAACATAAGCGCAAAGGTAGCTGCATAATTCCACAAACAGAACAACACGATACATGAAACAAGGAAGTAATCAAATTTTGCTTGTGCAAATCTTAACATGGAAAAGAAATGGGGTGCTGTATGTGACCCTTTATTCTCTTTGTCCGAAGCCTGTTTTTACACAGGTGTACAGGACAAAGATTATGGTGTTGGTTGATCAATTATCTCATTTATGAGGAGCAAGGCCAGCCTTGATCTTCTCAATGGTATCAACGTCAGTTTTGAATGACTTGGCGAGGATTTCATCGTCAATCTCAGTAGCAAACACTGATAGTGGCACCGAAACTGTTCCGGCATTCGCACTTCCAAATGCTGAAACAGCAATGGCTGGCATGTTGGGCTGTGAGTTGTACTGATAGTGGACTAGTCCCTTTGGAAACACAAAGATGTCTCCAACTTGAAGCTTTTGACTATAGAGAACATTTTTTGTGTCGACGAACCCTACATCCAAGGAACCAGCAACAAGGAACAAAAGTTCAGCTGAGCGAGGGTGAGTGTGAGGGGGGTTTACTCCATTTGCTGGAAATTGAAGCACCGCATATGACACACTTTGGCCGTTAAGAGCAGGGAACTCAGTCAAGGCAGCTTTTGTTACCTTAAAGGTTTCAGGAACTCCATCAAATAGTCCACGGAATTTAGTGCAAGTGAAAAATGTTCCATTAACTTTGGTATTATTTTGCGGCACTATAAAGTCGGAAAGGATGTCAGGATCTGCTACGGCCCTTTTAGAAGTAGTGGCCAGGGCAAGTACTACTGTCAGTACTGCAAAATATCTCAAGGCCATGGTTAATGTAAGGATTGATCGCTAGGGAAATTATGGTGCTGTGTAATCATTATCATGCTAACCTGCTATTTATAATCTAAGAGATCATTTACTAGGAGCTAGTTTCTTGTTGCCAGCTGCTGTTGAAATTTACTATGTTGGTTCTGTGTTTTCTTCTTCTTCGGCATGATTGAAATGTTACTAGCCTGCCTGTATATGGCCTCTATATATCTCATTATCAGAACATCATTTTGACTGAACTTCTTACGATGCATTGTATGAAAATGACCGGAGTTTTGAAAAGCATCCAGTAGAATATGCCCTCTAATTAGAGGATGGATATATATAGCATTTGCATTGGTTTAACAGGTAGTATTTATACTGCCAAAACAAAAAACAAAACCCAGCAAGAATACAGATGTTCAACCCTTTTTTTTTTTTTTTTGGTCTGAAATACATCTATTGATAGCCAAGAAGCAAAAAGCTAGCATACAACCAAATGCACAGAACAACAAAAGTTCCAATGTCTATGACAAAAGAAGCCAAGACACAATAGGTATAAATACTAGGATGGTCTTCCTGGTCCTCCTCAGATGTTCAACCCTAAAACCCAAATAACCAGAGATAAATGATCTAGAATTTGTGAGAAAGTGAATTTTTAATGTCAGGAAATCAGGAACTATTGAAAGAGACTTTATTTCTCTGTTTTATGTTTTGTTATGGTTCTACTTGCTGTCTCTTTTGCTATTTGGTACTAGTTGTTTTATTTCTGTATATTTGTTAATGGCATTGTTTGTTTGTTAGTTAGATTTTGATCTTTTTTATCTGGTGACTTGCTGTTTTCTTGGGTTTTTGCCTATATATTTCTTCATATTTAGTTTTACTATATGTTTACTCAACTAATTAAATAAAGGAGTTATACATCATATATGCTTTTTCTTGGGTACTTTACTTGCACCATGCATCATGTTTGCTGGTAGCACTGTGTACAAACCTAATAGATGGTAGCTAGAGAAGTTCTGTGTGTTTTGCTGCGATTTCAGAATTTTGACCTCTCCCGACAATGTTGAAAAGAAATGCCTAATTTTTATATTTGGTTAATTATGACCAAAACGAAGTGTAAAGTGCAAAGTGACAACTTTCCAACTATCTAGTGCAAATATATAATATAATAACATCACTTGGGCAATGTTTTGAGTAATATGAGAAAATTCTGATTATTGTTTAAGTATATTGGTATTGAGAGAGATTGATGAGAGAAGTGCATTTCATTATAGAGAATAGGAGCCCTATATATAGGGATTACAAGTGCATAATCTAAGAGTACAAGGATTCCTTATCTAACTTGGAGTAGGAAACCTCTCCTATTACAACTATAGAACTTATCCTAGTTTGACTAGGCACACTAAGTGTCAATATCCTTCAACACTCCCCCTTGTGCCGCTCAAACTTGGTGGTGACGCTTCATCCGTTGCCTCGTTAAAAACCTTGCTCAAGTGAAAAACCCTGTGGGATAAAAATGAACTCGAGGAGGAGAAAAGAGTGCAACACGTCCTTGATCCTTCGAGACTGAGTAACTCCCCCTGATGTCGAAATCTCCCCCTGATTGCTACAATCATGGGAGTTCGGATAACCTTCTTAATCCGATACTCTTCACATGTTTCTCGAAGGTGGATTTAGGTAACGACTTAGTGAATAAGTCCGCTATATTATCCTCTGATCGGATTTGATTCACTTCAATCTTTAGAAGTGATTGTTGTTGCTGATTATAAAAGAGCTTAGGCGATATATGCTTGGTGTTGTCGCCCTTGATGAAACCTAACTTCATTTGTTCAATACAAGCTGCATTATCCTCATAAATGCATGTAGGTTCATCTGTGGTAGACTTCAAACCACAACTTCCTTCAATGTGTCGAATTACAGACCTTAGCCATACACATTCACGTACAGCTTCATGTAGAGCAATAATCTCTGCATGATTTGAGGAAGTAGCAACAAGGGTCTGTTTCGTAGACCTCCAAGATATCGCAGTGCTTCCCATGGTAAAGACATAACCTGTTTGGGAGCGACCTTTGTGAGGGTCAGAGAGGTACCCTGCATCAGCAAAACCCATCAAGACATCATTGTCGTTTTGATGGAGGGAGATAGGAGGACGCCGGCCACCATGAGCGGCGGCGGCGCCGGCGGCGGTAACATGGCCGGCGGCCATTCCATGGACGGGGGCGTTTTGCCTTTTGGGGTCCGATCCCAATTTTCCGTCATTCCTTTTCTCTCTGTAGGGATAGAATAGGCCCATATCAATCGTACCTCTTAGGTATCGAAAGATGGTCTTTACACCAATCCAATGGCGGCGTGTTGGCGCAGAGCTGTGTCGAGCTAACAAGTTCACTGCGAATGAGATATCCGGTCTTGTGCATTGAGCTAAGTACAATAATGCGCCTATTGCACTCAAATAGGGCACTTCGGCCTCTAAGGGTTCTTCGTCCTCATCCCTTGGACGAAACGGATCTTTTCCGGGCTCAAGACTACGGCCGATCATGGGAGTACTCGCAGGCTTCGCTTTATCTTCATTAAAGCGCCTTAGGACCTTCTGAGTATATGCAGACTGATGGATCAAAATCCCATCACTACGGTGCTCGAGTTCTAAACCGAGACAAAACCGTGTTTTCCCAAGATCTTTCATCTCAAATTCGGATTTCAAGTAATTAGCAGTTTCCTTTAACTCATCTAGAGTTCCAATTAGGTTCATGTCATCGACATAAACTGCTACGATTGCAAATCCGGAACTTGTTCTTTTAATGAACACGCATGGGCATATTTCATTGTTAATATATCCCTTACCAATCAAGTAGTCACTTAGACGGTTATACCACATCCGTCCAGATTGTTTTAATCCATATAGTGAGCGTTTTAATCTTATTGAAAACGCGCTCCGTGGTTTAGAGCCACTTGATTTGGGTAATTGAAGTCCATCTGGAACCTTCATATATATCTCTGAATCTAGATCCCCATAGAGATATGCTGTAACCACATCCATAAGCTGCATGTCAAGTTTTTCGGAAACTACCAAACTGACAAGGTAGCGGAACGTTATAACGTCCATTACGGGAGAATATGTCTCCTCGTAGTCGATTCCAGGGCGTTGTGAGAAACCTTGCGCCACAAGGCGGGCTTTATATCTTACCACCTCATTTTTCTCATTACGCTTTCTAACAAAGACCCATTTATGGCCAACAGGCTTTACACTTGGGGGTGTCTGCGTTACAGGCCCAAATACCTGTCTCTTTGTTAGTGAATCCAATTCAACCTGGATCGCATCTTTCCATTTAGGCCAATCTGCTCTTCGTTGACATTCTTCAACAGAGCGAGGTTCGATATCATCATATTCTATAATCCCTTTCGCAATATGATATGCAAATGCATCATCAATCGCCATAGAATTTCTATCCATCATCTCATGTACACTAGTGTAATTTATGGAGATCTCTCTATTCTCTGGAGTTGGTTCTGACATTGGAGCGTCCCCCAATGATGTCTCTTGGACATAACCATAATCCGGAATATTCTCATGAGATGGATTATTTATATCGATGATTAATGGATTATTTTGTGCCAAACTCGCTTTCTTTCTTGGGCGAGAATCCATCGAACCTATGGGCCTCCCGCGCTTCCTGGCGGGAGCCGTGGGCCTAGCCATAACGTCACCATCATTTAGAGATGGGACGTTGGCGCCATGCTCATGCATTCTTGAGTTGGCGTCATGTCCTCTACTTTTAGGGACATCAATCCTTGCAGGCACGTTTGCAGCAGGTATGTGTGATCTCGTCACTTTAGCGATATCAGAAAACGCATCAGGCATCGATTCTGCTACGTTCTGAAGATCGAGGATTCTCCGCACTTCAATTTCGGACTGTGCGGTTCGGGGATCAAGATGAGACAGAGTGGGAACAGACCACGACAATTCCTGTCGTTCCTGTTGAACATTGATGTTCTTATCTCCCCCTAACGACGGGAAGACTGTCTCATCGAAGTGACAATCCGCAAATCTAGCGGTAAAGAGATCGCCTGTCAAGGGTTCTATGTAGCGGATAATCGTTGGAGAATCATAACCAACGTAAACGCCTAATCGTCGTTGAGGACCCATTTTGGTGCGCTGTGGAGGCGCAATTGACACATAAACTGCGCACCCAAATATGCGTAAGTGTGAGACATTGGGCTCATACCCAGTCACCATCTGGGACGCAGAAAAGGGTTGAGTGGCAGTAGGCCTCAGACGAATAAGTACAGCTGCATGCAATATTGCATAGCCCCAAGCAGAAATAGGGAGATTGGTGCGCATCACCAATGCTCGAGCAACCATTTGTAGTCGTTTAATGGTGGCTTCTGCGAGACCATTTTGGGTATGAACATGAGGAACAGGATGTTCAACATCAATCCCAATGGACATGCAATAATCATCAAAAGTCTTTGATGTAAACTCTCCAGCATTGTCTAATCTTATAGACCTAATAGGATGATCAGGGTGGTGAGCCCTTAACTTAATTATTTGTGCTAGGAGTTTAGCAAATGCAGCGTTCCTTGTGGACAATAGCATGACATGTGACCAGCGTGTCGATGCATCAACCAATACCATAAAATATCGAAATGGTCCGCATGATGGTTGAATAGGTCCACAAATATCACCTTGGATTCTGTGCAAGAATGGTATATTTTCTTTGGTGTCCTTTGCATAGGATGGTCTCGATCCTAACTTTGCTAAAGAGCAGGCTTTGCAGAACGAATGATGGGCTTTAGAAACAACCAATGAGGAGTTTGGTTGAGCCATGAAGTCACAATGGACTTTAGAAGTAGAAATTCGAGTCAGAGGAGCAGAGGGGGCGTCAAAGCCACCCTTGAGCCGCAGGGGGATGGCGGCGCCGGCTAGTGGTGGCCGGACTTGAAAAGGGAAGGCGCCGTGAGGCGCAGGTGCTCCTCCTTGATCCAAATTTCGAGTTTTACTTCCTTTCGTTCTGAAAAAGGGATGTCCGTGTGAAGTCTTTAATATACGGATCATCATGTCACGACCTGGGTGTCCCAAACGGTCGTGCCAAAGCCTATATGTGTCGGAATCCCATAAATCGTCTCTCATGACATGGTTGGATTCAATGACTCGAATAGTGGTTGCGTACAACCCACTAGAGCGACACATAAGTTTCTCTAAGACTCGTTTATGTTCGTAGTCATTAGAGGTGATGCAAAGGAACTCTTGTCCATTCTCACAATGTGTTTCCACATGAAAACCATTGGCTCTTATATCTTTGAAGCTTAATAGGGTTCTTCCTGCCCTAGGAGCATAAAGAGCTTCGGTGACATTTAAACTCGTGCCATTTGGCAACATAAATTGGGCTGGTCCTCGACCATGGATCAATCGAGATGATCCAGCCATCGTAGTCACGGAAGATCGAGATGGTGTCATCCATAGAAATAGCTGTCTATTTCGAAGGATAGTATGTGTAGTTGCACTATCCACGAGGTATTCTAGCTCTCCAGGAAACATACTGAAAAATAATAAAGTTCGAATTAAAAATATGTCCAAGACATTGTATAGAACAAATCGAAAACTTTATTAAAATAGCCAATGATTACATCAAAGTTTCTTGACCAAAATCTAATCCAATATAAAAATCAAACTGTAGACAAATCGTAGTCACTCAATCCGTTCGGTAATTTCAATTTAGTTGTGACCAGGTAAGGTAAGGCGAGATTTTGGTGGAGCGTTGCTCACTTTTAAAACCGTTCTCTCAGATCAAACCTTGCCTAGACATCACAAGTACTCTTGAGTACGCCTAGAGGGAAAAAGTTAATACAATAAGTCATTTTATTGATTTAAGGCATAATTGTCATGACATAATTCTTGGAAAAGTAAAGGACTATACTAATCAAAATCTGCAGCATCCTTGTGCAATTCTTTGTCAGATTTGAAGTCCGCTATGGTGAGATTGACGTTGGCATCATCACCATCTTCTTCTATATTTTCGGCAAAATTGGCTTCATGCTCTCTGAAGTCTCTAAATGCCTTGTAATGCGCAGCCAATTGTTTGCTTGCTTTGCATTGTTTGAACCAGTGCTCACTAGATCCACATCGATGACACATGTCATTGTGATTTCCTCCCTTTAATTGAGGTGCATTGTTTGCACTTGGGTGGCGTCCCCCATAGGAGTTGGCGCCATTCCCACGGCCCTGGGTGGTTCCTCCATGTCCTGGAGCCCCACGGCCTCCTCTCCCACGTTGCCATGTATTGCCACGTGATCGTCCTTCATTCTGACGAGTACCTTCCTTTGTAGGGCGGTTATATGGACCAGAACGTCCGTTGTGTCCCTTATTCTTAGGGTTCCGCTCCTTGCGCCCTCCTTTGGGTGCATTAGTATAATTCGCCTCATGAACGCTCTTAGTTCCGATAGGCCTTGAATTATAATTCTTCACGAGGATATTATCATGCTTTTCAGCTACAGACATAATAGTAATGAGCTGATGAAATCTCGTGATCCGTCTAGTATCGAATTCCGTTCGATATTGCTTTGAGAGCAAAATTGCTGAGACGGGGAAGGTGGAGAGAGTTTTCTCAATTAGTTCTTGCTCTGTGACGGGTTGTCCACAGAACCCCAACATGGTTTTGAGGCGTAGAACTTCTGAATTATATTCAGCTACAGACTTGAAGTCGGCGAATCGTAGATTGCCCCATTGAACTTTCAAGTCAGGGAGGAGGGTATCCTTGATATTACCAAATCGCTCTTCTAGCGCGACCCATAATTCTCTAGCATCCTTGATTGCCATGTACTCCAATCGGAGTGATTTATCCATGTGGCGCCTCATCAAGATGAGGGCGGTGGCATTGTTCGTAGCCGTACGCTCAAATATGAGAGTAGGATTAGGAGCTTGAATTAAGGGTAGGATCCCTTTTGAAGTGAGATGGTGCTCAACATCCGTGGCCCAACTATGATATTCCGAGCCAGTTGAGGTAAGTGCAGGAAAGTCAAGTTTCGACATCCTGAAATAAGAAGAAGGAATATATTAGTTTCGGAGTTAAAACTTCCACGACAACTAAATATTAAGATTTCCGAGCTATGCTACCAAGAAATCGATTTCCAAGAAAATTGGATTAGACCGAAACAATGATGTTTATAAGGTCATAAATCGATGCTTGCGGACGCTCTTAGTCCGAAGTCTTTACGAACACTCTTAGTTCGTTTATAGCGCGAATCCCCACGATTCCGCTTTGAATCGAACCCACGTTCTATGAAAGGTGGGATGAAGAAGAAGGGAGGTTTTTAAGTCCCCGAGAAAAAGAAGAAATATTCAAATTTCAAATTTTAGGAACTTCAAAACTTACTCTTTTGAATACTTACTTTTTGGTTTTGGATCACGCGCGTGTCGATGCAGGCGTGATGGAACGAAGCGAGTCGAGTAAAGGTGTGCAGTGGTGCGCGGCAGCAGGGGCTGCAGTGGCAGCGAGTTGCAGGTGTGCTGCAGGGGGTGCAGGGGCTACGGGCGCGAAGTAGGCAGGCCGGTTGCGGGGCAGCAGTCGGTGCGGGCAAGGCAGCAGCGAACGTAGGTGTGCGTAGGGGCTGCGGGGGCAGGTGTACGCGGGGCAGCAGGGGCTGCGGAGGCGTGCGGGGCAGCAGGGGCTGCAGCGGTGGCTAGCACGGGCTAGGAGCTGCGGCAGTTTTGGTGATAGGGATTTCTTTTCGGGTTTTGGCTTTTGCTTTTTGTGGCTAGAGTCGTGCTGATAACGTGTTTAAGTATATTGGTATTGAGAGAGATTGATGAGAGAAGTGCATTTCATTATAGAGAATAGGAGCCCTATATATAGGGATTACAAGTGCATAATCTAAGAGTACAAGGATTCCTTATCTAACTTGGAGTAGGAAACCTCTCCTATTACAACTATAGAACTTATCCTAGTTTGACTAGGCACACTAAGTGTCAATATCCTTCAACAATTATTGAATTGTCCAAAAGCTATGATAAGAGGAAGATGGCTATTAGGAATTGGCAAATCAGAAGATGTATTGTTAATTTACCATCATTGGATTTGGAAGGGTAAGAGAATAATCATACAGAAAATAACAGATGGATATGCAAAATCAGTACCTTGAAAAGATGTTCAAATTAAGGTAAGAAAATGTGAAAGTCATCTCAAATTGTGGATTAAACTTTAGGGCGGTATTATGAGACTTTTTAGGCACCCTAGATTGATGCCTAAATGGGTTTTTGAATCATTTCTAATCTCAAATGCCTAAGTTTTGTTTATTTAGAACAAGTGGCTTGATGGGCGATCCATTGGATGAGATAGTTTAACTTGGAGAGCAAGTAAGCACAGGATACAAGGGAGTAATTATTCTATAGCTGCGGAGCAGCACCTATTCGTGGTCTTGACTCTTGACCAGGAGGGTGAATACACAGGCCAAAAGAAAGGCACACCTTGTAGTCTGGACCGTTTTTGTAGAATGCCAGATGCAGCACAGAGCAAATGCAAACTGCAGAAGAGCAAGGTGTAGAATCGCTGTAAATCTGTATGTAATTAGGATTTTATTTAATTAGGATATCCTGTAATTATGGAAAGATTGTTTCCTATTAGAGTTAGACTACTCCTTTGTACTTGTATATATACCCTCATTGTGGGATGAATAGAATTATCAAATTAACCCTGAATTGAAGTATTCTTTTCTACTTGGTATCAGAGCAGATTCAATCCTTTGAACTTGCACTGCATCCTTTGAATCCTGAATCTTGAAGAACACCACAAACCGCTGCGTACCACCACCATTGAAATCAAACCATCCTGAATTTCAAACCACCATCACCCTACATTTTTTCGAAAAAAAGAAAAGAAAAAAAAAATTTTCTTTTCCAAAACATTCATATCCATCTTGAAACCCTTGAAAATCCAAACCTGCTAAAATCATGAATTCCTCAATGATGCAATCAGAGAAACAGGCTATTGGGCATTCGGTGACTACCGAATTTTCTGTTATGGCTCAACGCAAACAGGGTCCTCCTCCAGGCTTCTCAGGACCTTCTCCACGCCGTCTTCTGGGTAAACCAAATCCATATGCAAACAAAAGGTGCGTTATCTGTGGGGAATTAGGTCATAGCAAGGAGCGGTGCTATGAAGTGATTGGTTACCCTGATTGGTGGGACTTCACCAAGAAACCGCGAAAGAATCTGGGCAAGGCCGCTGTTGCTACTACAGAGGAAGTTTACCTAGACAATGCCTCCGCTAATGTAGCGCAGTCAGGTATGAAGGGTAAGGTTACTTTTAATAGTACATGGATAATTGATACAGGTGCATCTGACCATATGACCAATGACCCAAGTCTTGTGAAAAACCTTAGACGTTCCCCTCAAGACGTTGTCTCTACTGCTGATGGTACTCCAACTCCGGTCACCGGAGAAGGTTCTATTGCTTTATCTGATACCTTAACCCTTGAATCTGTCCTAGTTGTTCCATCACTAGCCTATAATCTCCTGTCTGTTGGTCAAATTATTTTAGCTCTTGCATGTATTGTGACCTTCTATCCGTCTTTCTGTGTGTTTCAGGACATTCTGACTCGACAGATTCTTGGTTATGGTGTTAGAAGGGGGAAATTATACTATCTGGATCTGACAGAGACTGGAAAGAAACAGAAGCATCTTTTGGGACAAGCTAATCAGATCAACGGGGTAGAGAATGCGAAGGAAGCTGTATGGTTATGGCATCGCCGTTTAGGTCATCTATCCTTTCGTTATCTTAAGAAGCTGCAACCTCAATTGTTTTCAGTTGTTAGTGATTTGGATTTCCACTGTGACATTTGTGAACTGGCCAAGAGTCACCGTATTTCATATTCACCAAGTCTTAATAAAAGTCCTGTTCCTTTTATGAAGATTCACTCTGATGTCTGGGGTCCTGCGAAAATTCCTTCTCTTTCTGGAGCTCGGTATTTTGTAATGTTTATTGATGATTGCACTCGCATGACATGGGTGTCATTACTGAAGAATAAGAGTGATGTATTTGGAATGTTTACCGAATTTCACAAAATGGTGGCAACTCAGTATCAACAATCCATCAGAGTGTTTCAGTCTGACAATGGTGGAGAGTTTGTGAATGGCCCTATGATTGAGTTTTGCCGGTCACATGGAATTCATCATCAAACCTCCAATCCTTATACTCCTCAACAGAATGGTTTAGCAGAACGGAAGAACAGGCAGTTGATGGAAGTTGTTCGTGCTTCCTTGTTTGGAATGAATGTACCTCGGTCCTATTGGGGAGAAGCAGTGAAATCAGCAGCATATCTTATCAACCGTACTCCTTCACGGGTGATTGAGTTTCAAAATCCTCATCAGAAGCTTCATACACTTTTGACCATCCCTTCTATGCCTAATTTGGAGCCCCGGGTGTTTGGGTGCACAGCTTATGTTCATATTCCCAAGCCTCAACGCAGCAAGCTTGATCCCCGTGCCCGTAAATGTATATTTGTTGGTTATGCTGACTTCCAGAAGGGTTATCGATGTTATGATCCTCTTACTGGCACTTTACATGTCTCTCTTGATGTTGCTTTTCGTGAATCCGAGCCTTATTACTCAGGGGGAGCTTCTCAGTCTTCCCTTCAGGGGGAGAGAGGTTGTGAAGGGAATCCTCGTTCTATTATTGATTTTGATGTCTTTGAAGACTTGGAAAATTTGGAGGATACATTTGAGGGTAGAAATTTGGAAACAGAAAATGCAGTTGCCGAACAGAGCATTCTGAATTCCGAAATAGACAATGCGACTGCCGAACGAAGTGTTGCGAATTCTGTCACGCCCCGAATTTTGAATAACCAATTCAAATCCGAAACATGAATAAACAATTAATACAAATAACGTTCTGAATTTTTTTCTCACAAACAAACACACCACTCGCCACTCAACACAAAAACTCGAAAACCTCGAGTTAATTATTACAATTCACTCTTACAAAGTAAAATTGCAAAGCTCTAAATGAGCATAACAAACCTCACAATATAATGCTGTAATTCACATAACACTACTCTAAGCAGCCCGATCACCGTCCTGGTTCTCCTGACCTGTAGGATTTCCCGCTACACAATTTGAATAGTGTACCGGGAGTTGCAACAACACAAAACCCGGTAAGCTTTTTACAGCCAGTATGAGTAAACAAGAAAGAACTGTTGATTTTAAATTACAATTCTTATAACTCAACAACACAACCAACAATCTCAACATCCACGACGCAAACGTCAAACCCATTCAATATCACCATTTTGGTCCTATCTCACAACACTATCACCACTTGGGTCCCATCCCATAACACGTTAGAGCTCTAACTGCCTCGTTACCTCTGACACCTTGGCCTAGGGTCAAGCAACGGCAAAAATACTTCGGTTAACACTATAACCGTCGCGCTTTGGACATCCCCGTCCTCAGCACCATATACTTCGGTTAATAATAAACCGTCGCGCTTTGGACATCCCCGTCCTCAGCACACAACTTCGGTTAATAATAAACCGTCGCACCTTGGACATCCCCGTCCTCAGTACACAAACACTCCGGTTATCCTTAACCGTCGAACTTCGGACACCTCATCCTCAGAACCCTACATTCTCTGACTCTATACATCCTCCAATGTAAATCATGAATATTAACAAGAACTCATCAATCATGTTCATCACATATAAATATGGTAAGTCACATGTCAATTTATAATAATTTAATCATCTCAATTTCACACTCTTCAATGTCACGCCATTCACATATAATCACGTAAATATATATATACGTAATTATCCGCTCAGGGATAATCACTAATACCAACTATAGTTCACACAAGAAAATCGTGAAATTCATTTTGTATAATTAAAATCATTTTACTTACCTATGGACCGTAATTGATCAAGTCCATATGATTTTAAAACAAATATTTATTCCATAAATATTTTCACGCAATTACGACAAAATAAGGTAATTAAATTTATTCGGTTCGTAATATGAACCACGTGAGGTTTACTCACCTCGATAATCCCGCTGCGTCTTCAATTCAGCTCAAAATACGATCCACAATCGTCCACCAACTCAAACCGTCAATAACCTAATCCAATAATGATCTTAACTTAGCCAACAACTCATAAATGTAATTAAACGACGATCCAACGGTCAGATCTGAATATAATGATGATCCAACGGTCGGATTCAAATTAAACGATGATCCAACGGTCGGATCTGAATTTAATGATGATCCAACGGTCGGATCCTCACGGATCGCCCTTAGGATCATCCTCCAAAATTATCACGAAGATCCAACGGTCAGATCTTCCTGAATCGCCCTTACTAACATCTCCACAAAATTATATGAAAATCCGACGGTCGGATTCTCACGAATCGCCTTCCGAATAACTATTTCTCAATTATACGAAGATCCAACGGTCGGATCTTCGCCCGTGACCTCACAAAGTCATCGGGACAGTCATACGATCAACATACTAAAATTTGAAGTAAAACCGATGGTCTGATCTTCACAGATCGTAAACCGAAGATAAAACGTAAAAACCGTAAATAGTAACGTAAAAACGTAAATCCACTATTTATCAACTTTTTCTAACATGACCATGTTATATATCAAAACGCTCGTAAGGATGCGTAGATCATCACCTAGATAATAAAAACTCAAAATATGGTCGAATACGCCGCCACAAGCGGCGGTCAGTGGGCGGTCAACGGCGGTCAACGCGGCGGTCAACCACCTCCGATGCAAAAGTCGTCAACTACAAACTTGTTCAAAATGACGAGTTGATCCACTTTCATAACTAGCATGAAGTCTGAAAACGAAAGGAAGTGGTCGGAAATTACCTAGAACAGTCGAGGTGGCCGGAAAATTTCCAGAATCCGGCGAAATTTGCAGAATCCGGCAAGGCTTGATTTCGACGTCAAAACTTCAATTTCAGGCTTCGATTCCTTCTAGAGAGTTGTTAAGAAACTCAAGACGAACGCATTGGTTCAAGAATCACAGAAAAATATGGTCTGTAGCTCGAGATATACCGATCGAAAGCTTCGGTGGTCGGAAAATTTGCAGAATTTTGCAGAATCCGGCGAGGGCTCCGATCGACGTAAAAACTTCAATTTCAGGCCTCGATGCCTTCTGGAAAGTTGTTCAGATCCTCACTCTGAGTTCACCAGTTCAAGAAACACTCAAAACAACATCCTGTAGCGCGAGATATGTCGATCGAAGCTTTGGTTTTCGATTTGATCGGGTCTGGCTTCCAGCCGCCACCACGAGTAGCGCCGCCGTGCAAGGCCACTTCTGGGAGCTTCAGGACGTTGAGGTGAGCTTGTGGATGGAGTTTGGTGAGGAGTGGTGAATGGTAACTTGAGATATCAAGCTTGAAATCAAAACGGGGGTAAACCGGCCTCGTGCTCCACCGCCGTGTACGGCCCACGAGACGGCGAAAGGCTGTTACCGGCAGCTGCGAAAGGAAGAGGCGAAGCTGTGGAACGTGGTCTGGGTCGATTCAAAGGCCTGTGGAGCGAGAACAAGCTTGGAGAAGGAATGCTCTGTTTTGGTTGCTGGTTTCGGCAGAGAGGGAGAGAGTGAGAGATTTTCTTTCTTTTCTTCTGGAGCTGGTACACCACCATCTATCAACATGTAGAGTAAAATACAACTAGTGTCGCACTACCTCTCTTAATGCTTGAAACACAAAGAGCACACCTCAATTTTTTTAAACAAAGTATTTGCCACTATAAATTTGTGATAAAACCAGAAAATTCAATAACTAGTAAGTGGAAGATGAGGTTATTACAATCTACCCCCCTTAAAGGAATTTCGTCCCGAAATTCAAGTACTCAACTCCCCAAAGAGCTGTGGATACTTCACTCTCATGTCAGACTCTAACTCCCATGATGCATCGCCCTCGTCATGATGACTCCACAGCACCTTCACAAGATTAACCTCCTTCCTACGAAGCTTCTTCGTAGACCTATCTAAGATACGAACAGGTTCAACCACAAAGGTTACATCCGTGTTTACCTCAATCGTACCATGATCAATTACATGGGACTCATCTCGGACGTACTTCCTGAGCATAGACACATGAAAGACATTGTGTACACCAGACATGCTAACTGGTAAGGCAAGACGATATGCCACTTTCCCAACCCTTTCTAGAATCTCAAAGGGTCCAACATACCTTGGTGCGAGTTTTCCCTTCTTGCCAAATCTCATTACGCCTTTCATAGGTGAGACCTTCAAGAACACGTAATCACCCGTCTTGAACTCAACTGGTCTTCTCTTTAAGTCTGCATAACTCTTCTGTCTACTTTGTGCTATTTGGATCCTATCCCGAATAGTAGTGATCTTCTCTGTAGTCTCCAGAACAAGTGCAGGACCAAAGAGTCCCTTCTCCCCTACTTCTGTCCAACAGATAGGAGTTCTACATGGCCTACCATAAAGAGCCTCATACGGGGCCATGCCGATGCTGGCGTGATAACTGTTGTTGTAGGCAAACTCTATCAATGGTAGGTGATCCGCCCAACTTCCCTTAAAGTCCATCACACAAGCTCTAAGCATATCCTCCATCACCTGATTCACTCTCTCAGTTTGCCCATCTGTCTGTGGATGAAATGCGGTGCTCATAGCTAAAGCTGTGCCCAATGCCTTATGGAATCTACGCCAAAATTCTGAAGTGAAACGAGCATCCCGATCAGAAACAATTGTAACAGGCACACCATGCAGCCTTACTATCTCATTCACGTACAACTTACACAACGCATCCCCTGAGTAAGTTTTTGCCACAGGAAGGAAGTGTGCAGACTTCGTCAATCGGTCCACAATCACCCAAATTGAGTCATAACCTTGCCTGGACCTAGGCAATCCAGTCACAAAGTCCATGGAGATATCTTCCCATTTCCACACCGGAATCGGTAATGGTTGTAGCATCCCTGCAGGCCTCTGATGTTCTGCCTTCACTCGCTGACATGTAAGACACTTCGACACATGTTCCGCCACATCCCTCTTCATTCCATACCACCAAAATTGTCTTCGTAGGTCCATATACATTTTAGTACCACCTGGATGTATCGTGTATCGAGATCTATGAGCTTCCCGCATGACCTCCTCCTTGAGGTTATCAACACTTGGAACATACAATCTTCCTCGAAATCTCAACCCCCCATCTGCTCTAGTAGCCCACTCAGAAGGGCCCTCCACATCAGGATTAGCAGTCATCTCTGCAATCCTCGCCTGGGCAAACTCATCAAGTGTCTGCCCCTGAATGATCCTGGAAATCAAGGTAGACTGTAAGGTCATACTACCGAGAAAGATTTCATGTCCACCTCTTGTGGGCATAAGATCAAATTCGGATGCAGCTTCCAACATGAGCCACTCCTGTACCATAAGCGATGCCATGATTACTCGGGGCTTCCTACTCAAAGCATCTGCCACTACATTGGCCTTTCCAGGATGATACTCCAAAGTGAAATCATAGTCTTTGATGAGCTCCATCCATCTCCTCTGCCTCATGTTCAACTCCTTTTGGGAGAATAGATATTTCAGACTCTTATGATCTGAAAAGAGTTCAAACTTCTCACCATACAGATAGTGTCTCCAAATTTTCAAGGCAAACACCACTGCAGCTAGCTCTAGATCATGAGTGGGGTAATTCCGCTCATGAACCTTCAGTTGTCTAGAGCCATAAGCAACAACACAACCATTCTGCATCAACACACACCCCAAACCCTGATGAGATGCATCACTGTAGATAACTAAACCACCTCTGCTAGTAGGAATAGTCAACACTGGTGCCGTAGTCAACCGGGTTTTCAGCTCGTTGAAAGCCTTCTCACACTCATCCGTCCATACAAACTGAGTGTCCTTCCGTGTCAACTTAGTCAAAGCTGAAGCGATACTAGAAAACCCCTCAATGAAGCGCCTGTAGTAACCTGCTAATCCGAGGAAGCTACGGATCTCTGTAACAGTAGTGGGGCGACTCCAACTCATCACCGCTTCAACCTTCGAAGGGTCCACAGAAACTCCATCCTTCGAAACTACGTGACCAAGGAACTTGACTTCCTTCTGCCAAAAATCGCACTTCTCGAGTTTGGCAAACAATTTCTTTTCTCTTAATGTCTGTAGTACAATTCGCAAATGCTTCTCATGGTCACCAGACGACTTTGAATAAATCAAAATGTCGTCCACGAAAACTACTACAAACTGGTCCAAGTAGGGACTGAACGTGCGGTTCATCAAGTCCATGAATGCTGCTGGTGCATTAGTTAGACCAAAAGGCATGACAAGGAACTCATAATGTCCATACCTAGTTCTGAACGCCGTCTTTGGAATATCCTCATCCTTCACCCTTAACTGGTGATATCCAGATCTCAAATCAATCTTTGAGAACACAGTAGCCTCTCTAAGCTGATCGAACAAGTCATCAATCCTAGGTAAAGGATACCTGTTCTTGATGGTCACCTTGTTCAGCTGCCGATAATCCACACATAATCGAAGTGAATTATCCTTCTTCTTCACAAACAACACTGGTGCACCCCAAGGAGATACACTAGCCTGTATGAACCCTTGAGTCAGTAATCCATCAATCTGAACCTTCAACTCCTGAAGTTCAGCTGGAGCCATCCGATAGGGTGCTTTCGATACAGGGGCAGTACCTGGTATCACATCAATGGAGAAGTCCATTACCCTTTTTGGAGGTAACCCTGGTATCTCCTTAAACACATCAGCATATTCTGAAACTACAGGAATCCCTGTAATCTCAGAAATACTACTCCCTGACTCAATATGAGCCAAAATCCCTGCCCTCATGGCAACGTCGGACCTCAGACAACGGTAATGAAACACCGGTTGTCCAGGAATACGGAAGGATACAATCATCCTAAAGCAATCAATCAATGCATGGTTCGGGCTCAACCAATCCATACCCAAAATCACATCATATGTGTGATCCGGAATCACAATCAATGATGCAGAGAACTCTCTACCACCTATTTCAATAGGGCAATCATCACAAAACATATCCAGCTCAAGAGACACACCCAGAGGTGATGTAACACATAATGATCTAGTAAGAGGCATGACAATCAATCCCAACACATCCACTACTGAACTAGATATGAAAGAGTGGGAGGCTCCCGTATCAAACAATACTCTAGCAAGATAGTTATAAACAGATAAAGTACCTTCCACCCCAGTGCCTCTCTGACCGATTGCAAAGACTCTAGCTGGTACTGGAGGTAAGAGCCTTTGCTGATTACCCTGTCCTCCAACACGGGGTCGAGTACAGTCCTTGGCAAGGTGTCCAGTCTGTCCGCAACGAAAGCATCCCTTAGCCCTGGGTTTAGTGCAAGCCCTAGAGAGATGACCCAACTCATCGCAGTTATAACATCTCACAGGCGCTGCAGCTGCAACTTGTCTGACAGGTACGGCCCGAATAGGAGGAAGAGGAGCTGCTGCTACTCTAGCTGGGGCCTGATGGTGGAACTGAGTCTTTTGTCTCTTCCAGTATCCACCCCTAAAGTCTCTGGATCCACTGTTACCTGCCACTGCCTTTCCCTTTCCCTGAAAATCCCTCTCAGCTGTTTCCTTCTCCTTAAGAATCAAGTTCTGTTGCTCAATGATCAGAGCCTTTGCTAGAATTTCCTTCATGACCTTCAGTTCCAAAATGGCCACATCACGCTCAATGGAAGCATTCAACCCCCGCTGAAACTTCTTGGCCAAATCCTCAGCATCCATTGATTTCACAAACCTATATAGCCTAGAGAACTCTGCCTCATACTCTGTCACCGTCATCTTCCCTTGTGTTAGTGAGAGGAACTCCCGTTCCAATTTTTCTCTCACTGAAGCTGGAAAGTACTTCTCTCGGAATAGTCTCACAAAACCATCCCAAGTCAAGGTGGTCACATCAATGGTCTTTTGCATACAATTCCACCACACCCTAGCCTCACCCTTTAGCATGAAAGTGGCTAACTTCCTCTTTTCGATCTCATTACAGTCCATCATCTCGAAATAATTCTCCATATCCTCGACCCATTGATCAGCCACCATGTAATCCATGCTTCCATGAAACTTGGCTGCTCCCAGATGATTAATGTCTCTAGCCAATCTCAACAGACGACCAGGGTCAGCCATTTCACCCATGGGCGGAGTAGGTTGTACACCGATAGAAGACTCTACATCATCATCATAAAGCTCCTCTATGGGACGGAACCTGTCCCTATCACCAGTTCTACCTTCTCTTACACCCCCACCACGACGTCTAGGCCCACCCCTCGGAATTTCCATTACCTAGGAAGCATAGTATGTTTGGTTAATACATGTATAACACTCAACATAGTATAAGTCAATACTAGTCCATATTAACCAAGTCGATACTACAAGAAAAGTATTCACGTTCCTAAGACTACTTAGCGGCCTAAACGACTCCTAACACTCACACATACCCAATGACTTAGCCAATACCGAAGAGCACACGATGGGGATCCGCTGCAGACGGGCCATCACTCGGAAAGTATTGACACATCACCAAATATGCACCTTACGCTTTGATACCAAACTGTCACGCCCCGAATTTTGAATAACCAATTCAAATCCGAAACATGAATAAACAATTAATACAAATAACGTTCTGAATTTTTTTCTCACAAACAAACACACCACTCGCCACTCAACACAAAAACTCGAAAACCTCGAGTTAATTATTACAATTCACTCTTACAAAGTAAAATTGCAAAGCTCTAAATGAGCATAACAAACCTCACAATATAATGCTGTAATTCACATAACACTACTCTAAGCAGCCCGATCACCGTCCTGGTTCTCCTGACCTGTAGGATTTCCCGCTACACAATTTGAATAGTGTACCGGGAGTTGCAACAACACAAAACCCGGTAAGCTTTTTACAGCCAGTATGAGTAAACAAGAAAGAACTGTTGATTTTAAATTACAATTCTTATAACTCAACAACACAACCAACAATCTCAACATCCACGACGCAAACGTCAAACCCATTCAATATCACCATTTTGGTCCTATCTCACAACACTATCACCACTTGGGTCCCATCCCATAACACGTTAGAGCTCTAACTGCCTCGTTACCTCTGACACCTTGGCCTAGGGTCAAGCAACGGCAAAAATACTTCGGTTAACACTATAACCGTCGCGCTTTGGACATCCCCGTCCTCAGCACCATATACTTCGGTTAATAATAAACCGTCGCGCTTTGGACATCCCCGTCCTCAGCACACAACTTCGGTTAATAATAAACCGTCGCACCTTGGACATCCCCGTCCTCAGTACACAAACACTCCGGTTATCCTTAACCGTCGAACTTCGGACACCTCATCCTCAGAACCCTACATTCTCTGACTCTATACATCCTCCAATGTAAATCATGAATATTAACAAGAACTCATCAATCATGTTCATCACATATAAATATGGTAAGTCACATGTCAATTTATAATAATTTAATCATCTCAATTTCACACTCTTCAATGTCACGCCATTCACATATAATCACGTAAATATATATATACGTAATTATCCGCTCAGGGATAATCACTAATACCAACTATAGTTCACACAAGAAAATCGTGAAATTCATTTTGTATAATTAAAATCATTTTACTTACCTATGGACCGTAATTGATCAAGTCCATATGATTTTAAAACAAATATTTATTCCATAAATATTTTCACGCAATTACGACAAAATAAGGTAATTAAATTTATTCGGTTCGTAATATGAACCACGTGAGGTTTACTCACCTCGATAATCCCGCTGCGTCTTCAATTCAGCTCAAAATACGATCCACAATCGTCCACCAACTCAAACCGTCAATAACCTAATCCAATAATGATCTTAACTTAGCCAACAACTCATAAATGTAATTAAACGACGATCCAACGGTCAGATCTGAATATAATGATGATCCAACGGTCGGATTCAAATTAAACGATGATCCAACGGTCGGATCTGAATTTAATGATGATCCAACGGTCGGATCCTCACGGATCGCCCTTAGGATCATCCTCCAAAATTATCACGAAGATCCAACGGTCAGATCTTCCTGAATCGCCCTTACTAACATCTCCACAAAATTATATGAAAATCCGACGGTCGGATTCTCACGAATCGCCTTCCGAATAACTATTTCTCAATTATACGAAGATCCAACGGTCGGATCTTCGCCCCGTGACCTCACAAAGTCATCGGGACAGTCATACGATCAACATACTAAAATTTGAAGTAAAACCGATGGTCTGATCTTCACAGATCGTAAACCGAAGATAAAACGTAAAAACCGTAAATAGTAACGTAAAAACGTAAATCCACTATTTATCAACTTTTTCTAACATGACCATGTTATATATCAAAACGCTCGTAAGGATGCGTAGATCATCACCTAGATAATAAAAACTCAAAATATGGTCGAATACGCCGCCACAAGCGGCGGTCAGTGGGCGGTCAACGGCGGTCAACGCGGCGGTCAACCACCTCCGATGCAAAAGTCGTCAACTACAAACTTGTTCAAAATGACGAGTTGATCCACTTTCATAACTAGCATGAAGTCTGAAAACGAAAGGAAGTGGTCGGAAATTACCTAGAACAGTCGAGGTGGCCGGAAAATTTCCAGAATCCGGCGAAATTTGCAGAATCCGGCAAGGCTTGATTTCGACGTCAAAACTTCAATTTCAGGCTTCGATTCCTTCTAGAGAGTTGTTAAGAAACTCAAGACGAACGCATTGGTTCAAGAATCACAGAAAAATATGGTCTGTAGCTCGAGATATACCGATCGAAAGCTTCGGTGGTCGGAAAATTTGCAGAATTTTGCAGAATCCGGCGAGGGCTCCGATCGACGTAAAAACTTCAATTTCAGGCCTCGATGCCTTCTGGAAAGTTGTTCAGATCCTCACTCTGAGTTCACCAGTTCAAGAAACACTCAAAACAACATCCTGTAGCGCGAGATATGTCGATCGAAGCTTTGGTTTTCGATTTGATCGGGTCTGGCTTCCAGCCGCCACCACGAGTAGCGCCGCCGTGCGAGGCCACTTCTGGGAGCTTCAGGACGTTGAGGTGAGCTTGTGGATGGAGTTTGGTGAGGAGTGGTGAATGGTAACTTGAGATATCAAGCTTGAAATCAAAACGGGGGTAAACCGGCCTCGTGCTCCACCGCCGTGTACGGCCCACGAGACGGCGAAAGGCTGTTACCGGCAGCTGCGAAAGGAAGAGGCGAAGCTGTGGAACGTGGTCTGGGTCGATTCAAAGGCCTGTGGAGCGAGAACAAGCTTGGAGAAGGAATGCTCTGTTTTGGTTGCTGGTTTCGGCAGAGAGGGAGAGAGTGAGAGATTTTCTTTCTTTTCTTCTGGAGCTGGTACACCACCATCTATCAACATGTAGAGTAAAATACAACTAGTGTCGCACTACCTCTCTTAATGCTTGAAACACAAAGAGCACACCTCAATTTTTTTAAACAAAGTATTTGCCACTATAAATTTGTGATAAAACCAGAAAATTCAATAACTAGTAAGTGGAAGATGAGGTTATTACAAATTCCGAAACAGAAAATGCGACTGCCGAACAGAGTGTTGTGAATTCCGAAACAGAAAATGTAACTGCCGAACAGAGTGTTGTGAATTCCGAGACAAAAGAGATGACTTTTCTGGATAGTTTGAATCAAAATCAAGACGTATCTGAAGCTCACTCACAAGATATTCCCCCTTCTGCATCACCAACTGAAGATCCCGGTCAGAATGATCCTCCTCAGGTACCCCTAAACTTTAATGAATCTTCTGGGTTAGAAAGTGTCGAACCTAGGAAATCACAAAGGGTTACCAAGGGAATTCCTAAGAAACAATATGAACTAGATATCAAAGCCAAAGCTAAATACCCTATAGCTAATTTTATGTCTAACCATAGGATTTCTGGGTCACATGCACTTGTTGTTGATCAATTATCTACTGTATCTATTCCTAGTAACGTGCAGGATGCATTGACTGATCCAAAATGGACAAAGGCGATGAATGAAGAATTGGAAGCTCTTCAAAAGAATGCAACATGGGAGCTAGTACCTATGCCGGTTGGAAAGAAGACTGTAGGGTGTCGTTGGGTATTTACTGTGAAGCTTAATGCAGATGGAACTATTAATAGATACAAGGCGAGGTTGGTTGCCAAAGGATATACACAACGCTATGGGATTGATTATGAGGAGACTTTTGCACCTGTGGCAAAGATTAATACTGTCCGGATTCTAATCTCACTTGCAGCAAACAAAGATTGGCCCTTGCACCAGTTTGATGTGAAGAATGCGTTTCTTAATGGGAATTTGGAGGAAGAAGTGTACATGGATGTGCCCCCAGGTGTTAAGAATTACCTAAGTGACGTTGGCAAGGTGTGTAAATTGAAGAAGTCTTTGTATGGCCTGAAGCAGTCTCCAAGAGCTTGGTTTGGAAGATTTTCAAAATCCATGAAAGCCTTTGGGTACAGACAGAGCAATTTTGACCATACCTTGTTTATCAAACGCAAGAATGGTAAGATTACAGCTCTTATTGTGTATGTTGATGACATGATTGTTACAGGGGATGATCCGAAAGAGAGGAATGAATTGCAAAAGTATCTGTCAAAGGAGTTTGAAATGAAGGATCTGGGACAACTGAAGTATTTTCTGGGTATTGAAGTTGCAAGGTCTAAGAAGGGGATTTTGCTTTCACAAAGGAAGTATGTCCTTGATTTACTTGCTGAAACAGGGATGCTGGACTGCAGACCAATGGAGACACCCATTGAGATGAATCACAGACTTGCTATTTATCCTGATCAAGTTCCAACTGACAAAGGGAGGTATCAACGTCTTGTAGGAAGGTTGATTTATCTTTCACATACTAGACCTGATATTGCTTATGCTGTGAGTGTTGTTAGTCAATTTATGCATTGTCCTAGTGAAGAGCATATGGATGCAGTCTTTCGTATTTTGAAGTACTTGAAGATGGCGCCAGGTAAAGGGTTACTGTTTCAGAAAAAAGATGAATTGGAAGTTGTTGGGTACACAGATGCAGATTGGGCTGGTGATAAAACTGACAGACGTTCTACATCTGGGTACTTCACTTTTGTTGGAGGGAACCTTGTCACTTGGCATAGCAAAAAGCAGAAAGTTGTTGCCAGATCAAGTGCAGAAGCTGAGTTCCGAGGTATGGCACACGGAGTCTGTGAAATGTTGTGGATTCGTAATGTCTTGAAAGACTTGGGTTACAAGCTTAAAAAGCCTATGGATTTGCATTGTGATAATACAGCTGCCATTGAGATTGCACATAATCCAGTTCAGCATGATAGAACAAAGCATGTGGAGGTTGACCGTCATTTTATTAAAGAAAATCTTGACAGAAAGGTTATTCGTTTTCCATTTGTAAACTCAGAGGAGCAATTAGCTGATGTTCTTACTAAAGGAGTGTCCAGGAAGGTATTTGACAGCTCAGTTGACAAGTTGGGCATGATAGATATCTATGCACCAACTTGAGGGGGAGTGTAGAATCGCTGTAAATCTGTATGTAATTAGGATTTTATTTAATTAGGATATCCTGTAATTATGGAATATCCTGTAATTATGGAAAGATTGTTTCCTATTAGAGTTAGACTACTCCTTTGTACTTGTATATATACCCTCATTGTGGGATGAATAGAATTATCAAATTAACCCTGAATTGAAGTATTCTTTTCTACTCAAGGCTCTACCAATTACTCCTGGTAAGAATAATTACTTTGTTTTAATTCAATTGTATATAACTCTGTAGAAAAACTGGATTTGAAAATTTGGAGATGATTGTATGCTGATCATGAATTTATTTATCGTCTGTTTTCTTTATTTTTCTTAGCCTCACTTTATCATGTCCTTGACATGCATATATCTGATAATCAATTGGAATTATTTTGCAAGTATAATGTTTTTGTTTTGGTTTTTTTTTTTTTGCAAATTCAGTTTTTCTTCTTGACACTCTCAAGTAACTGCAGAAATGATATGGCAGTTCAATAACATCAGAGGCAATAAAAGTTCCCCAAGCCGTGATCATGATTCTTATGGAGAAGGTAGTCCTAGCTGGAGATGATGATTATGGTTATCTGGTCTGGAGCTTTCACTTTTTTTTTTTTTTTTTTTTTTTTTTTTTTTACTTTTCCCTGTGCTGCTTAAGGATAAAGAAAGTGAAGTCTCCTGTCCGGACAAAAGGAGAAAGTGATGAAAAGACGGGTGATACTCCATCTTGAATTGAAGCTTTTCTATCAGTGTAACATCTCCAAAACTTTTATTTCCTTCTTTTTTTGTATTTTTTGACTCCTGTAGTCTTTAAGCACCAATTAAGGTAAAAAACACTGGCAATGCTATATCTAGCTAGCCAGCTGCAATGGTTACATTCTAGGAAAAACGACTTTCTATATATCCAGTCCTTGTGCTTTGTACGGTCCGGTTTACCTATGAATATTGGTTGATGGCTCTTTATAACTTTTTCAAAATTTCCTCAACTCCTGAGGTTGTGGTTGAATCATTTTTTGTTATGCCCTTCTGTAATGGTGTTATTACTTTCCTCAGCAATTTTAACATTGGTACAAAGTAAGGAGTATCTTTACATCTTAGAGGAATGTCTAACTCGGATACCTTAAAGTCTAGATCGATGATCCACATAGGAAAAAGCACAAAAAGGGGTTATAGGAAGTTTTATTTTCTCTGATTTTGCAGGAGACTCTCAAAGCTATGGAGCTCCATGCCGTCTTCTACAACTTCAAAATGGAGTCAAATAAAAAGGAAAGAGGAGAGAAAAAAAGGAACTAAGTCAAGTATGCTTAAGTTACTTGAGTGTATTGTTATTCTACTATTCTAGCTAGGTTGTTTATGGGAGTCAACTGAGAATCGCCCACAACAGGCATGTTACTCGTCCAAGACTTTAATTTTTATTTTTCCTGAATGTTGAATCAAAGCATTTGACACAATTAATCAAACAATTATAATTTGCAGCTGCAGAAAGCAACAAGATACAGAAAAGAAGAAAAAGCAATCAAGTTTTACATTTTGTCAAACATATTGGAGGTGTTTTGGTATTTTAATCTGTCATTTATTTAGAGGTGAGGCCAACCTTGATCTTCTTAATGGTATCAATGTCAGTCTTGAATGATTTAGCGAGGATCTCATCATCAATTCCTGTGGCAAACACTGACAATGGCACTGAAACTGTTCCAGCATTTGCACTTCCAAATGCTGAAACAGCAAAAGAAGGCATGTTTGGCTGTGTGTTATACTGATAGTGAACTAGTCCCTTTGGAAACACAAAAAGGTCACCAACTTGAAGCTTTTGAGTATACAGAACGTTCTTTGTGTCGACAAACCCTACTTCCAAGGAACCAGCAACAAGGAACAAAAGTTCAGCCGAGCGAGGGTGTGTGTGAGGAGGGTTTAGTCCACCATTTGCAGGAAACTGTAGCACCGCGTATGACACACTTTGGCCGTCAAGAGCAGGGAATTCAGTCAAGGAAGCTTTTGTTACCTTAAAGGTTTCGGGAACTCCATTGAACACACCACGCAGTCCAGTGTAGGTAAAGAAGGTCCCATCAACTGTGGTGTTATTTTGTGGCACTATAAAGTCGTAAAGAATGTCAGGATCACCTGCTAAGGTCCTTTTGGAGGTGGCCAAGGCAAGTACTAATATCAGTAGTGGGAAGTATTTCAAGGCCATGGTAGATAACTGGTTTTTTTTTTCTTTTTTGGCAAAAAGCTAACTGGTTAATTAGGCTTGAAATAACCTGCCTGCTGGGGATAGTGGTGCTGGTAATCACTATCTGTTAGGTATATATATATGCTAAATTTCTGGGAGCTAATGAGTTTCTGGATATCAACCAAAAACGATGAGTTTTGTTATCAACCAATAAGATGAGTTTCTGGTTATCAACTTCTAGTTTGAAATGTTCTACGCTATTTCTTTGTTTTCTACTTCTTGGCCAGATTGAAATGTCATAGGCCGGTTTTTAGCATACCTAACTATAATCAACTTGACTGAACTTCTTATGATATGTCACAATTCAGTGCTGACTGCTGACTGCTAACATGGTTTATAGAGGGATAAGTAACAAAATGGACAAGGAACATTCAAGCGGGTGCCCCGAAGGCCGGAAGCAAGAGCGTTGCTTACTTCCAAAGGGGAAAACAACATTGATCATTGGCAAACTAAAATCCAGAAAATAGGCGGAAAGCAAGTGAAAGTCTACACGCTCTTGTACATTGTGTCACATTAATTGTACACCAGATCCCTGGCTCTATAGCACTGGATATAGTTAACAGCTCTTGGTGGGAATCACCTGGTATATCATTGGAAATTTGGAATGATATCATGAGAGGAAAATTAATTTTACAAATGAAATTCCATTTCCAATTAACACTTCACAGTATCATCAAACAAGGAGAGGTAGGCAGACTTCATTGAGATCATCCACAACTTTTTTCATCTGAACTAATTTCTAGCTAGATATGAGTTGCTTACATCAGTGCAGTATCTTATATATGCTCACGTAACATGAAATGCGATCAATGCGTGCAGATTGGTAATGCACCAATAGAGGATGAAACAGATCAGAAGGGATTATTGATTGCTTAAGCGTAGGATCAGAAATCGATTTCTGACCGGCTGTACAGTGACATTAGGAGAGAATGCAACTTCAGTGAGTAAAACATATCCAAAGTGTGTAATTAACTTTGAGGTGTACAAAATCATAGACATGTACAGGATGTACCCTTCCGCGCCATTGAAGGCACTCCCGCTTTTCTATAGCTGTGAGTCACACTAGCATAACTAGTTACCGTGAATATATGTAGGAAGGACGGCACAAGAGACCAGTAAGGTTATTTGTACTTCAATAATTCAGAAGTCCAAAAGGCACTGCATGCCAATGTCACCGCCATTCCCTATACTTGGACTCACTGCAGCAATCACATCACCTTCTGGAAGGATGCACTATCATCATTTCTTCCCGTGATCGAAAGCTTGTAGAAGGGGGTCGAAGGGGGTCTCGGCATCTGGGTTATAGGTATGTACAGAGTCACATACATTTACTCCTTTCACTTCAATGATCAAAGTGTTGTTCTAGCGGACATATATGTACTCTGAATAGATGTATCTGCAGTGGAAATACTGATGGCAGAGTTCCAGTGACATCAACTGGATATGCGTTGAAGAAAATGGGATTGAAGATCAAGCAAGACTGGACTCCATGATACAATACCAAACAGGTAACTCAATCACCCTTGGCCTCCCTCCATATCAATCTTAGCTTCTACTCTTATTATTTGCGTAAATATGTCCTGACAAACTGATTAATGTTTGCAATATTCGTAGGTGGGCTGGTGAGAGTTGCTGATGATTACGGGCTTATGTTTGTTACAATTAAAGGAGCAGGTCATTAAGTTCCAGTTTTTGCACCAAAGCAGGCGCTCCTGCACTAGGAGTCTCCAACATAAACCATATAAACATCATCAGTCTCCCTTCATCGTTTTGTCAATGCATAGATCATGAAATTGCCGAGTCTCTGACCTATAGCGGTTAAAAGACTTTCATTTTTACTAGCCAGAATACAAGTCTTCAATGTCATTGTTTATTTGTAACTCTCAAACTAGTTAAAAGAACAAAATCATTGTGGAATTAAACAGATGATTTTTTTTTTCAGTGCTTCTTTGTATAGTCTGAGCAAAAAAAATTTCAATGCCTCTTTGTACCAAAATTTTCTCTATTAATATTCTCAAAAAAAAAAAAAATCTCTATTAAATCATTTAAATGAACTCAGATTACATCAAACAAGCTATCTATGCCTATTAAGTGACTGACTTCTCTTCTAAATTCTAATATCCAACGTCACTGAAACAATCATCCTTTTTTCAAATTAACAGCCATTCTAGCAACAATAAAAAAACAAACAAACAAAAAATACTATCCAAAAGGATGATCATAAAGAAACCTGACTACTCTTGTTCATGTTGGTGGCAATCGCCAAAAATTGGATACAGAGGGGGAGAAACCGTTGGTTCCCACTGCTTTCTTTTCCCTACTCTTCTGTCAATCTTCTTCACTTTAACAACCAAAGAAGCCAGGACCTGCCTGTTTAAGAAGTTCCTGTCCTGCATCCTTACCTATCTCCATCATCTCTTTATAAGCATACAGGCCTTTCCTAGACGTCTCTAGTACTGAAACTCAGACAGAAGAAAGTATAATTAATTGCTGCCAAAGATTACTCTAACAGGAGAATGAGCTAATAAAGACAACCGAGTTTTCATCAAAGCATGAGCAAGAGCATACCGCGGGTTCCATCAGGGGAAGCCACCAAGCCTTTGAATATGCAATTACCATCGGCATCTTTGCTGGCATATCCAGCAATAGGAGTTCGGCAAGACCCATCAAGGGTCAAAAGAAATGCCCTCTCACATGCAACTGCTAGTCTTGTTTCTTCATGATTCAATTTGGCAATATATTCAGCCTGCGACGAAAAATTGAAAAATACCTTAGTGAGGCCAACTGCAAGTTTAGCACGACATAAATATTACAATAAGTTTCTCATTAATAGATGAGATCTATCAACTATTGCTCCTTCCACATAAATTGATCCAAGTTGGTGGTAAATTATGAAACACCAAGTGTTCAATAACATCTATGATTGATCCTTAATTAAAGTTTTATGCATCAACACGATAAATACAGGATAAAAACTATCCATCTATCTCATTTTCAAAACACAATCTGTCCACATACTAAATTTGCTTCATCCATGATTTCTAGCTAAACCCATATTCACAGTAAACAAGCTTATATCTGGTTCCATTTCTCCATGACTCAACTAGTACAAAGGTGACAATATCATTCAAATTTTTATCTCCACAATGGAAACGAGAAATTAAAACACACCATTTTATCGTCATTGCTCCGGCAGGCAATTCCAATTGCCCCTTGGGCGACAGCTGGAAGCATTTCATCCAGTGAGAGAATCGAAGTTACATTTTCCTCCATATTCAGGCGTTTCAGCCCAGCTAACGCCAATAAGGTAGCTTGGACTACCTTCTCATTAAGTTTCTTTAACCTAGTCTGGACATTACCCCGAAAGTTCTCCTCTACCTGCACGATGGTATAAACCGAAACATAAATGACAAAGTAATGAAACATTTCAGAACCTCAAATGCACAGTATCCGCATCAATTCAAAACATGTCAACTACTTATCAAATGTGACAGAACACGGTAGCTTACTTTAAGCAATGGATATCTATGGAGTATCTGCGACTTTCGTCTAAGTGAGGCAGTACCAATAACACTCCCAGCTGGCAGTTCTGCTAGTGAAGATGCAGTTAAGCATATAAATGCATCACGAACATCCTCACGGGGAAGGTTGCAAGGCAAAATTGTCTTGTCTGGTAGATAAGTAGGTACATCTTTCATGGAGTGTACAGCAATGTCAATGTCACCGTTTATCAATGCCTCATCGATTTCCTTGGTGAACAATCCCTTGCCGCCGATATCGGCCAGGGGCTGGCTTAGTATCTTATCACCAGTAGTTTTGATAATGACTATTTCAATTGCACCCTCTTCAGCTAAGTGGGGATGCGATGCAATGAGCTTGTCTTTTGTTTGATAAGCTTGAGCAAGAGCTAGTGGGCTATCCTATACACAAACAGCATCAATAATTTTCATGAAAACAAAACCTTTTTGAGATGGGTTGTACATAGGTTGTAAGTTTGAAGCAACTGAAGACAGATGAAGGGAAATGAAGCGAACCCAAGTACCTTCCTCTGGTGCCAATTTTGATGAGAGCGAGTTTGGGATTTTGGGACTGCTGCTCGATTGCCAAAGAGGATGTCGTGACATGAGTGTGTTTTCTGATGCAATTGGGAAAACCGAAAGTTCGAGGGGTCTTGAGGGATGCGCGGGAGAAGTTGACTGGACATAAAGGAAGAGATGAAGAACAAGAACAAGTAGAAGCAGAAGAACAAAGGGCCTCCATTGTAAAAAGAAAAGATTAGATCTTTGAATCTTTCAGAGAGAGAGAGAGAGAGAGAGAGAGAGAGGTGAAGAAGGGGATCGGGCTTTAAGGGAGGTTTTGTCTGAGATGGGTTGTTGACGGAGATAGGATAAAATGGGATTTCTTATCGACTCCCCTCCAAGTGCCACGCTGGCTTCTCAACACTTTCAAGTTTCTAAGAGCAAGTTCAGCCGTTGGGTCACCAGGTCACCTACTATTCACTACTTTTTAGTGTTAATTTCATTCTTTGGGTCACGAGTACAGTGTATTTCGTGCCCTGAGTCAATTTTTTTTATCAGTGTCGTACTTCCGTCCATTTTCCGTCACAGAACCATAAACTTAAACCACGTACCACGCATGTGACTTGATTTTCAAGAGTAAAGAGTAAAATTGTCTTCTTATTTGCTAATAAAAAAAGGGTACGTGTTGTTATTAACACACCTTAAATCTCTATTCACACACCATTTCTACTTTTTATTCTTTAAATTCACATTTATTTTGGTAAAATGTATTAACCACTCATCTTTTGCAATTTTCTTTCTCATTCTCTAATACAAATTCAACTGATCTTTATACCAAAATCCCTCAAATTCAGAAAACACGCAATGCTATCACACTTGTTCAAATTTTATTTTTGGTCAATCGCTCGTTCATTTTTTTATTCTACCCTAATTCCTTTGCTTCAACAAAATTCAATCAATTATTTTCTAAATCTAAGCCCATAATTGGACGACCACTGTTTCTCTTTTATTCTTTTACCACCTCTATTCGTAAGAACAAACTTGGGACATATAGAGTGTCAGGGGGTCCAATTATGGGCTTAGATTTAGAAAATAATTGTTCGAATTTTGTTGAAACGAAAGGACTAGGGTAGAATAAAAAATGAACGAGTGATTGACCAAAAACAAAAATGAACAAGTGTGATAGCATTGCATGTCTTCTAGATTTGAGAAATTTTGGTGTGAAGATCAGTTGAATTTGTATCACTAATGAGAAAGAAAATTGCAAAAAACATTTTACCAATAATAAATGTCAATTTAAAGAATAAAAAATGGGAAGGGTGTGTGAATAGAGATTTAAGGTGCGTTAATAACAACACCCAAAAACTGAAAGTGTTTTGCTAATGCTCAAAGTATATCTCAAACACTCCTACTCACTCTACGAGATTTTAATTCCCACCTCCATTTAAAGGCAAAAAGTCAATATTAGACTCCAAAAATTCACAAATTTACAAAGTGTCATTGATAAGTCAAAACAAAAACAAGCTTCGATTACAAACTCTCACTCTCTCTCATGACATATCTGCTAATGGAATCTGAGGCTACCGTTGTCGGACTTGGACCGATGATTGTGATTGTCTCTCTCTTCGTAGAGGTTGGAGTATCATCGGATCCAAGCTCCAGCCTACTCATATTTACCATTCCAATTAACCCATATCATAGACTCTCTCTTGATACGCTCAAAGTGAGTGTCAATTTAAAACCCTGCATCAGATTGTAGTTAGAGCAAGTATGGTATCATTCTAAGCTAGGGATTGGGGGTACTCTTGTCAAAAAGGTCAAAAAGAATTATTAATCTTGAAATTTACAAAGATAAAACAGAGTATTTATATGTATTTACGAAATTACAAGGTAAAAGGCGATTTTATGTAATTTAATTAAAATCTAACCTAAGTGATCAAAGAAATCTGAATCAAAGTAGAAGTAGATGAATGGAGAATGTAGAGATATAATTAACAACCATTAACATATCAAGCAAATTATCAAACATAAATTTCGAATCAAATATTTCATAGAAAGAAATCAATCAAGAACAGAGATGAACGCATACAAAGTCCTTATTACTTCCCTGAATTAAATTAACTAGATGAATGCACCATAGTTAACCCTATTAATCATGCAAAGCTAGTGAGTGATCAATTCCCTAACAAAATACAGTTAACGGATTAAGCATATGTGGAAGTTTGATCGATTTAAGCAAAGACAACAAGTTAGAACAATAATCTTAATTATCATGCAAAGCTCATTGTTGATTTACCTAAGGAACTATAAGTTTTTCACTTAACAATTAAGACCTAGAACGCTAGCATATATATCTTAATCTGGATGCAATTATATGCTCATAATTCTAAGTTGCGCACCAAAGAACATAAACACATAAATGGCGGGATTGAAGCACAAAATCAACAAACAATCAATACATGTTGAAATCAAAAATTATAATATGAAAAACCTAAAATGAAGCAAGCTTCATGGTTATTGAAAATCAATCTTTAACATCCAAAATTTAATCTCACAAGAATTCGAAACATCCAAAATAACAAACTAAAAATCTGTTTTGAATTATGAGAAGAAAACCGAAATTAAACTAGAAAAGGACATGGTTACACTTTTGAAGATCTCAAGAATGCAAGAAAGCTTCAAAGGTGGTGGAGGCAAGATGATGACTACGACAAGGAGATGTTGATGGAGCTTGATCATGGCTTCTTGACTTTTAGAGAGGATGGTGACCGGATTTTTGAGAGAGAAAAAAAGAGGATGGCGATATTTGATTCAAGATTTGAAAGATGATTTTTCAACGTCGAAGCCCCTCCTTATATAGTGACAGCATGCTTTGGTGTCTTGGTCTTTCTCTACTTATTCTGCATCTGCATCATCTGACTAATAGAAATATTTCAAAGGAAGTAGAGATCAACCTTGAATCTAGAAAGTAGGAAGCCTTGCCGAATTTTCCAATGTATCTAGTCCATATTTCGGCCAACTTGCAATATTTGTGTAATCAAGAAACCTTATTCAATAATTATTCTCTTTAATTTTCTTTTCCTGATTGGATAAGAAATAGATTCTCCTCAAAACTCTCCAAATTCGTCCAAATTTAATCAATCTGTGTCCAATACAAACTTCAAATATGATCTTTATCCATCTTTTCTTGTCCAAAACGACTCCCAACCCATATCACGTTTGTATAAGACATTTTGGACTTCTTCTAGATGCTTCTTGAATGTTCTTGGGCTCTCCTAGCCCCCTCAAGTATCCTAGTGTTATCATGACTCCTTATGCCAACAGGTTTCCTTATCCAATAAGGACTCTTGTGTCGAAATATTATGGAACCTTCCGAAATCTTCTCAAGTTCTCCTTGTTCAACAGGGACTCCTAGTCACATTAGGTTCTCTTTTCTTGACAGGATTAGGTTCCCTTATCCAACTGGGATTCTGCATTTTCGCCATTTCTGTCATTTCCACGAGCTTGCCTCCAAGTTGACTCAAGATTCCTATTTCAACTGGGATTCCTTCTCCTAATAGGATTTGGAAAACTTCATTTCTCCATTTCTTTCTCATTTATGTGCCAATTCCTCCTTGCCTAACCTTTTAGACTCAAAAGTACCTAAAATCGAAAACTAAGTTAGAAATGATAATGTTAAGAGAATAACTAAGTAAAATGTAGAGAGCTTAATAGTTAAAACATAGCAAATATTGCTCTTATCATCTCTCTTTGCTCCAAGACCTTTGCAGTCTGTAACAAGAGAGCTTTTTCGGAGAGTTTAGGGAAAATGACGCCGGATTTGAGGGGATGGTCGTGGTCAGTTAGATGACTCTCCTCACTCCTTCGTCGTCGTCCGATCTTCCTTCGATTGTGTCAATCTTGATCGCAGGGCCTCGCTGTCATTTCCCTACTATTAGAATTGGAAGTTTGACTCTGCCTCCCATTTGAAACTAAAGCTTTGTCTTTTTTCTTTGAAATTCCAGATTCTTAACGACCGCTGGGATTTGTATATGAAGTTCAGGCGTCTCAGATTTGTATACTTGGTGACCATTTTATTTATTTATTTATTTATTCATTCAATAGATTAAAGAGATGAGTAAAAACTTGCTTAGAGAGTATTCTAGTGTTGGAGAAAATATTATTGGGGAATTTATGAGGTTGAAGAGAGCTTTTTCTTCTTTTTGCTAAAACTAAGAGCTTTCTTTTTTAGTAGGGTGTACTGTTAATTCTAATAGGCCTTAGCAAGAAAGTGATCGAATACCTTTTTCATGGTGAAACTGAAACGAAACAACTGGCATGGTGGAGACGGCGGCATTGTCTTCGGCGATCAACGATTCCCGAGCCTCGGGGTGTACTTCGGTATTCGCGACCGACGACGCTGGAGATGGAGGTCCAAGTTTTGGAGTGGGGAGGCGGAGCGACGTCGGTTGTATTGACTTAATGGATCATCAAATCGACGAATCCGTGTTAGAAGGTCCAGATCTGAACCTCCTCAGCGAAAAAGACACAACACGATTGAGAGAAGCGAAAGAGTTGAAAAATGAGAACCTGAGAGAGAAGGAGGGCGAGAATCTCCGGCAATGTAATCGGGCGGTGATTGATAACTTTGCTGGAACTGTTCGCCGGGAACTGGAAAACCAAAAGGAAAGAGGAAAAAAGAGCATTTCTACAGCTACTCCTATTTATAGGGAGAACATGCTTCAGTTTTTTTTTTTTTTTACTTGGTGTAAGAAAACAATTTTACTTTTATAAAACAAGTCACATGCATAGCACGTGTTTCAAGTTAACGGCTCCGTGATGAAAAATGGACAAAATTACGATGTTGATAAGAAAAAATGAGTTCAAGTATCACATTCATAATTTTGTAAGTTCGGATATCATCATGAAAGTCACTTAAGGGGGGTGTATTGTATATGGAATTAGTGGAATTTAAAAGTCCATGAAAGTTTTAGGGTATTCAATCTAAAGACTTTATGAATTCCACCAAACTCTATAGGTATTTAATTAGGATTTTTTTTTAAAAAATGAATGAAAGTACAAACGTATTCAAAATATCATTCATACTAATGGAATTAGAAAATCATGGATACTTATAGACTTTGTAATGTTAACTATACATACCAAACTCCAATAATTTTCCAGCCTGTCCTTAGAAAAAAAAAAATCTATCAAAGTTTTTCTCTCTGCACGCGGAGAGGTTGGGGGTCCTCCATCATCTTTCTTTTTTGGTTTTTTGTCTTTTCTTTAATCTTTTATGATTTCAACATTTTTTTATACCCAAAATGTTCATTTTAGTTGTTGAATGTGATTTTTTGTTTTTCAATAGTGATACTGGAATCTATTAGCAAAAATAATTGTAAACACTTGATGGAACGATTTGTAAAGAATAGATTCAAGAACACACAACACAAAGATTTGCTAACGCAGTGTAAACCTCACCACTGAGGAAACTTCACTGCGAGGTCAATTTGTAACACAGCCTACACGATAATCAAATCCACTAGTTAAGAGAAAGAATACAGTTTACAAGTAATGATATCAAACACAATCACTTTACTAGCAACAAGCTAACTTGTTTATAATTTGGAAAGCCTACACTACACACACAGATGACTCAATATCTGGTAAGCTTAACCGGATCGATCTTTTCCTTTGCTCCTTGTATCAAGGACTCACTAATCTCAGATAGGATGTATGTGATGAAATGCAGTGAACAAGCAAAGTGAATAATCAATCAAATAGTGTTTTTGAAGACAATAGGTTGTGAGGACTATGCAACACACACGATGAACTTTTAAACACCAAAAACGCTACAGACTGAAACTAGTTTCAAAACCTTTTATAGGGGAACAAGACTCCCCCTCAATCAAGTCTCTTTAACCACAGAATAAGATAAACAAGGAAAGGTTTTTCAAACTGATTTCGATATGCAATCAATCTTTACTAACTGTATGCAATCACAATCTTTATCTGATATGAGTTTTGAAAACGTTTTAATGCAGATAAGATTTCCAAACCAATTTAAAGAAATGCATAGCAATTTAGATCCACGATGCATGTAGATTGATATGAAATGCAAACTACCTTTATCCTAAGATCAGTGAGCTTGATTTCCGCTTTCTGATTTGATCCTTGGATCACCGGGAAAGTAGGAGAGAAGTACTCTCCTAATCCTTTGCAAACTCTGATCTCCTAGTAGCATTGGGAGAGTATGTGTTGAATGGAAATATCCCAATATACTTACAATAATGATTTATGAAACCCTAATAGCCAAATATTGTGGTCTACCCCTAAAACCTTGAATAGTATTGCTATGAAATACTGAATTTTATCAATTATTCTCATCGATTTGAATTTATATTATGGTTCAAAGAAAACTTGAACAATTGAATTTCAATTGATTGATTATAGATCAAGAGATTGACTAATATTGTTATGATATATGTTAATTGGTGAAAACAAAATTGATGAGAATAAGTAACCATAAACATCTATTGATTTATATTGTATCTTTATGTTAATTGAGAGATCAGGAATGAGAACAAACTAGCTAGACAGAGTAATAATAATTCACTTGAGTCAATTTCTACTAGAAGATACTTGACTATTGAAGAGACAACGAGTTATTATCTTGTTTTGAGTTTGGGCTGCATTGGTTTTGTTTTTTGTTTTTATTTTTGGTACGTGTTATGAAATCTATAAAAGTCATTCATAATAAAGTATATAGATTTTCATGAATCAATAAAATGTCTGTTGCTAAAATCAATGGTTTTAAGAAATTAATAGGAGTCTATAAATGTCTGATCGCTGTTGGTAAAGAAAACCCAAAAGTAAATTATGGCAAATTAACTAAACATTTATTATTATTATTATTATTATTTTTTGAAAAGTTTTAATGCCACTCGATCACTATTTTTTTCTTCTATTTATACCAAACATTTTTTCTTAGTTCTTCTAATTGCGATCGTGATTAATAAGGCATCCTTTAAATTTTTGCACTAGGCCTCTTAATTTTGAGGACCGGCCCTAGTGCCTACCAATGGGGTACGATGGCAGATGGTCTAAAAACCCGTAAACAAATTGCTTTAATCTTCCTCAGCCGCTTGGTCTTCCCTTATATATATCTCAAGGTTCTCTCATTGAGCTTGCGATTCATCTCTAGCTGTCGGCCATCGTCTCCATCTTTGAGGTATAATTCTATCCCCAAACCCTAATCGCTGTTGTCCTTGGTTTAGATAACGGGTTACCTAATGCGGAATGAATCTTAATTCCGTTCTGTAGAGAGAGAGTTTGATTCTTGATTCCAATTAGTTGTTCTTCTTGATCAAAAATCTCTATGCCAATTATTGATGGGATCATCTTGGTTTCTATGCATGGCTAGTTTGTGCACTAAAATACCTGGGTTCGATTGCTTTATAAATGCAAAATACTTGTTCATTCTTTCTTTTATGACTAGCCTAAGTATGATCAAGTTTAATTGATGTTACTATTTTTAACGTTGTAGCTGAGCAATAAATCTGTAAGCCCTTATCAATGATGTTGTGCAAGAAGTTATGGTCAGACAGATTTAGTAATCTTCCGGACGACGTTGCTCATCATATTCTGTCCTTCCTCGGTGTCAGAGATCTCGCTTCTGTAGGGGCTGTGTCCAAAAGGTGTAGAGAATTTTACCTCTCAGTACCATCAGTGAATATTGATGCAAGTTGTTATCTCCATGCAGTTCCATTAGTGAATCTTGATGCAAGTTGTTATCTAAAAACCAGCAGCAAGTTAGGAGCGCTGATGTGTTTCTGGGATAGATACATGTTTCAGCGTGGTGTTAATAAGATGCAACGCTTTTACATTAATTGGACTTTCTTCACACGCGGCATTGCGAATAAAGACTCTGTGGAGCAATATCGAATAAACTCTTGGATTCATAACGCAGTAAGGTGTAATGTTGAAGAGCTTAACCTTAATTTCACAGCATGTGGTGGATTCACGTTTGTGCTGCCATCTTGCCTATATCAGTCACAATCTTTCAAGTCTCTAGTATTAAATTTAAAATGCTTGGATGAGATGACTCTTGAAGCACCACCAGTATCTCTTTCCTGCAATCTCCGTTACTTGCAGTTGACTTCTGTTAGAATAGCAGATGAAAAGTTTTGCAAGTGGATCTCCTCTAGCTGCAAATGCATTAAGGAATTACAGCTTATTCAAGTTAAAGGGATTAAAAATATTACCATTCAAAGCTCGTCTTTGGAGTCATTTACTTTTGTTGGTATGGACCTGGTCGACCTTAATATCTCCGGTCAGAAGCTTAGAAGTATTGAAATAAAGTGGAACTTTTATTCTTCACCTGGGTACTGCTCATTGAATATATCTGCTCCAAATCTGGAAGATTTAACATGGGCGGGCAAGGTCTTGAATAGCCAAAATCTGGGCAAATTACTGAATTTAAAAAGAGCTTTCATTGCTCTTGAGCCTACGGTAGATGACAATTTATCTGAGGTCTTTTCTAGTATATGTAGGACTAAAGATCTTGGTATAAATGAGAACACCATGAAGGTAAACCGACACTACCCTTTAACTTCCAGTACAATTTGAAATGTCTTTCAAAAGGATATTATGCCTTATATTAATCTTATGGCTTTTGAAATTTTTGATAATAATGGTAATGGCATTGATGTGTACATATTGGCGAAACCCAACGTTGGTATAGTCTAGCTTTAAGGCGTATAACAAGTATTGGCGAAACATTTATGTACAACTTTATTTTTGTTTGACTGTACATTCTTTTTTGAGAGGTGTAATGTATAGTCTAGCTTTAAGGCGTATAGTAAGTATTAGCGAAACATTTATGTAGAACTTTATTTTTGTTTGAATGTACATTTTTTTTTTTGGAGGTGTAATGTATAGTCTAACTTTAAGACGTATAGTAAGTTCTCTCCCTCTCTTAAGTGATTATATTATGAATTTGATGTACTAAAATGGACTATGAGATGAATTGAGTTTTTAAAAAATTGTTTGAAAAATTGCAGGCTATGTTCAAAGACTGTTTCATGCAAGCACCATTAGATGACATTCGTCGCCTGGGTCTTCAACTTCCGAGCTTCAGTAATGACATAGTTCCAATAACGGCCTCTCTTCTCAGAAGAACTGGTTATCTGAATAGCTTGGTACTGATGAGTTCTAAACCTTCTAGATCGGACTCTAAATCTATAGTAAGTCAACATCTGCTCTGCCCCTCAGTCTCCCTCAATCCTATATATTTCCTGTTGATTTCTTCAATCAGGTCATTATAAATCAATGTAGTTGTCCATTTCACTAAGTTGTGAAAGATTCTTGAAATTGACTTTGTTGTTACCACGTTGCAATTGCAGTCTTCATCTGGATTTGATATGGGATACTGGAAATTGCAAAACCTCACTTTCGTTTACCAGCTGGAGGATTTGCGCATAGACCTCTCCAGCGGGTCTAATGAAATTGAGTTTGCAAAGTACATTCTCGAGAATGCTCCGAATTTGAAGAAGATCGTGATCCGCCATCATCCGGGATCCCAACAATCAAATATCGTAGTTGGGAAGGTGACCAGATGCAAGATCATTTCGAGAGCCATTATTGTGATCCAGGAAATTCGGTGATGAAATAGTCTTCTGTTAGATGATTGTGAGAGTTTTAGTTTTTTTTTAGGTTTGAGCCATCTGGGTATTTTGATGAAGCTATTTTTTAGCAAGACACTAAATACTGGATCCAGAAACAGAAACAATTTCCTTTTGCAAAACAATATTCTGGTGCAGAGTGAAAATACATTGCATCAAGCAAGTTGCGACTGAATTACTATACCTTCCCACTTCAGAAACTATCAAGGGTTATTAGTTATTACTGCATGGAGAGGAATATTGTCCAGCTTCTTGGATATAAGACTGAGGGTGATGCACCAAGTCTTAAGCTAACAAATCAATCACGACATTTAAATTACTTCCATGACTTGAAGACATTTGGAATTCAAACAAACAACACTCGCTTCCAAAATTCTCATTCTTATCCACAATATCATGGGAACTACAAATTGACATACCACTGAATTTGTACAACAATCAACAATAGCATTCGTCCTAATAGAAAGTCACAGAAAAGCCCTATAAACACTACGGGTACCATCATACAGCTAAGCTTGTACCTGCCATGCAGTTCTTTGTCAATTAGTTCAATTTTAGACTAAGTCGTAACAAGTCTGTTCAATTCAGCATTGCTTACTCCAATCTGTACATAATGCATTTATAAAGAGAACCGCAAACTTATGTAGCTGAATTTAATGGCACTTATACAGTGTTACTGGACACAAGTCCTGGGTAACAATTAGTGATTCAACTGCCATAATCACAAATTAAAGGGTAAAAACTTCCCAAACCTGTCACCGATTTGAAGGAGAAGCTTGGTCTTGAATAGAAAAGGTGATATGTCCACGGGTTTCAAATATGGATTACAAGCTAAAAACCCGTATCCTTTATTCTCATGTATTGAGCTTAAGCCACACGCAGCCCCATTATATAGATTTACATTTGGAAAACTGGATTACATATCTTTAGATATATTGCACATTGCAAATCTCTGCATATCAAAGAAAGAATTCTGCAGCGAGGCTAATGCCTCCCATAACCAAGCTTGCTGTTCATATTTGCCTCACCAAAGCTTACCTCTGCCTTTGCCAGGTCAATTTTTGCAACCGCGTGATCTAGCTCGGCAACAGCTAGCCTCCGCCTTAACCTCTTCATTTCAGTCTCCAAAGCAACAACATCCCCTGTGAGTTTTTTTAATACTCCTTCCTTCTCCCCAAACTTCTTCATTCCCAAAGCTGATTGAACAAAAGGCTCCAGCCAACTCAAGTCAAATCTGAAGGTCTCAACCTCCTCCCACAAAACTTGAAGATGCTCACATGGATCATGTTCACATGAATCCTCCATCATATCCTGAACCTTTGTAGTGTTCAGAAAATGCAATAGTCGACCCAAAGCTGTGAATGCCCATTCACTAAACATGCGACTTCTCTTCCTCTGGCAGCTAATCAACGAAGGATGCCACAAACAGACTTCTTCCAGCAGTGGAACAAAAGCTTCATCTATTTTCCCTAATCCCCTGAAATTGATGATCTCGCTAACTGGGGTGGAGGGAGATTCATCGCCTTCCTCGACTATGGGAGGGCCAACTGGGCTATCAGCCTCCTGGTAAGGAAGCACTTGATCAGATCTCGGTTCTATTTTCAAGGGTGGAACATGCACAGAATCAACATTTGTTCGAACAGGGTCAGAATTTGGTGCATCAGCAAGCATCTGTTCATAACAAAGTGATGTATGTGCTGTTGAAGATTCTGAATATTTCACAGAATCCACATCTGAAGACTGACTTTGAAGTTCCTGCTCAAGAAAGGCAGTTTCTTGGTCTTTTAGGACCTTAATGTCAGCTTTACTGACTGCAACCTCAGCTTCAACAATACATATGTCATCCACGATATACCCTTCATTCTGGTCAAAAAGCTCACTCAGAGGCATGAATGATGTGAAGCCCCAGTCACTTTTTTTTGCACTAAACTGATGCTGAGTGTCTGTAAATCAAGATGAAGGATCAAAAAACATCCAAAAAAATGCACAGCTCATCGAGCAGTAATACAAAAACATAATAAGGGGTCTGGTATGCTTGGAAGACCCAAATAAGTTGCTTGATTTAAAACAAATTTCAGTGCATATATTCTATAATTATAGAGCAAGTGAACCTCAATCAGCAGGTAAAAGTCCTCGAAAGAAGAGTGTTACAAACCTTAACAAACCAGAAAGAAATGAGCAAATATACAGAGTGTTTGGTTTACTTATAAGATTCACTGAGATAAATAGCAGAGAATAACATAGCGCTTTATGTAAAGAAAAGGCAATCAGACATTGAGTTGCAATCTAAAGTAGAATCATTCTATTGTATTAAGAAATCAGCTTGCAATCGAATAAGAGACAAAAGGCACAAGCATAAAAGTGAGATAGACAAATAAGATGAAGAAGAGAGTATAGTAAAGAAGAAAAATACCTATTGTTATCGACTTGTCGCCGTTAAATTGATTAACGACAGTCAAGGTGAATTCGGCATATCTACTCCACCCAGATGGTAACTTTGAAGCATCCGCAACATTCAAGTACATGGACAAGTATTGCTTTCCATTGCTCCCCTTTGGGTACACCACAATCCGCCTAATCAAAACCAACCAAGTAAGTGTGTGAATAATCTGTTTTAATAAAAATTCAACTATGAAAATAATCTGCTGTAAAAAAAATCTTCTAAGCGCCTGGTAAACTGCTATTTTAAAAGTGCCTTTATAGATAAAAACGAAGTCAACCAGTTTGGTCACGTGAATGTAAAAACACAATAAGCATGTATATTAACCAAAATAGATATAATACAGAAAATTCTGTTACTCATAGCAAAGATGACTTACCTTGCCTCAGCAAACTCTTGGCACGGGGATGTCCATGAATTCAAAAGGTTCAGATTCCCTCGAGGAATCTCTCAGGTTAAAAATTATGATTTTAGACATGAACAAGAACAAAATAAGACCCTCTGCATTCATGTAAATCACAACAAGCAATTATTCATTAAACTCTATTCATGTATTGATAATAAAAAAAGTTAAAAATAATTCACATACATGATTGCAGAAAGTCTATATTCCGTGAACTCGGCACTCCAAGATTCTCATGATCGATTCAAAATAACCATTTACTAATTACCGTATGATCTTGAGACTTTATATATTACATCTTATATGCAATTCAAGCTTCCTATTAAAATCTCTCTATAACTGGTTAACAATTTTTGGTAATTGAATAAATCAACAAAATCTGGGAAAAATAACACAAAACTGCAAGCACTGAGAGAAACAAGACACAGGGTATTCTTGAGCCATAATCAATACTTGAGATCACGAACCTGCTGTATGTATGATATGCGCCTTAATTAATTAATTTCATCAACTTGGACCTGTACCCATAGCAAGATTAAGAAACAAGCTATATATGCCTAAAATTCAATTCAAACCAGAACAAGCAATCTCCCTTCAACTTATTTGACTGAATGAAATAGAACCCAAAAAAAAAAATTAAAAAAATCTGATGGGTAATATTAAAAAAAAACAAACACAGGTATGAAAGTTTTACCAAAGGCGCTGAGATCCCATAACGATAAAAGTAAGCAAAAATTGCCATGAAAACCTCAAAAAATACCAAAACGAGCCTGAAAGCCAAAAAAGCAACAAAATTGATTATACGAGACTATGTCATGTGACACATGTATATACCATTTGAAATCGCCGACGACGAAGCCATCAGAGTAGTGTTTCTGGGTTTTGAGCTTAGAGAAGTTGTCGATAGTCCATGTGTACGTCATGGATATAAGCTCATGACCCGCTTGATGGTTATTATCCATATTCTTGCACGTCCGTACCTACGTAACCAGATCAATCAAACCCACTGCTGATCAACGTCATATACATACAACAACAACACAAGTACAACCAACACAGCAGAAGCTAAGTTTAGATTCAGAAAAAAATCTGTAACACATGCTTACCTTTCTTTCGGACTTGAATACGCTATGCTTCAAGAGAGAGAGAGAGAGAGAGAGAGTGATATAGAGGACTTTTCTGTTGAGATATTTTGTGGCTGGAGTCGATAGATCTATATGTGGGTGGGTGGGTGGGTGGGAGAGTGTGGGACTTTGCTATTTTTAGGCCCATTACCGACAGAGACAGAAAATCATGAGACAAAGGTGTGGACGTGGCTCGCCACAGCGCCAAAAACGCGTTTGCGCTCCAGGAGTCATCTGGGCCCCACTCAAAGGAGAAGACTCCACTCATTTACAGACACCAGAGTGTAACGGTGGCGGCTTTTTGTGAGGATTGGGTAATGTGCACTGTCAAAACACACTGGAAACAGCTTGCAACCTTTGTCTTTTTACAGTCTCCTCCTCTTATTTTATGATAGATATAGATATTTTTATCTCAAATTAACATTGTCATCGACACAAATTTTTTTTTTTTTTCATTAAATTATAATTAAAATTTTGTTTTAAATACTAATATTATGGGGCTGTCCGCATGGTTATATTAGAGTCGACATGTAATACTAATTAGTTAGAGTTCGTGTAATGTAAATTAACGAAACTTGAGAATGATCATAAAGTAACATCACCCTCATATAAAGTAACATCACTCAAAAGCTCTTTTTCTTGTGTAGATTGGGATTGGAATTCAAGAGAAGGTAGCCACGCTGATGATGATGCCGCAGCCAACCTAGCTAGAAAGAGGTCGTGCACACAAATTTGGACCAATGGTATTCCAACCTCTATGATTGATTTTCTGGTGAATGATAGTCTCTCATGTCCGCATAGGTCTATTTGAGATTTCATCCCAATCCTTAGGACTGATTTGTTGCAGCCTAAGACTGAGAGCGACCTCACCTTGGAAATTCGATTAGGCAACTCTAATCAAAATTGAATCAGTATTAGTGGCTTTGCTTTGTAAGAACCAAGGGTAAAATGGAAATAGAAGGAAAAATAACAAAACAATACTCGGACGTCTTGGCAATTTGGTTTATAACTAGCCTTAGGAAGACAAAAATAATTAGTGACTTAATGGATGATGAAAGTCTTAAAAAGATATTTATGGCTAATTTGCTAAAAAAAAATTCCTGTACTTTGTATTGTTTATTGCCAACTGCCCCTCCTCTGTGTACGTACAAGAAAAAAAAAATTTATTTATTTTTCTGGTTAAAATGATTGAGAATAGTTCAATCCACTTCAAATCCAGGAGGTCTAATTGTTGGAATTTAGCTCTTTGCTTGATCGATCACCTGCACTCCCACAATTTCACAATAGCAAAATATGATCTTTGCAGTGATAGCAGATGAAGAGAGGCAGAGAGAATGAAGGAGTCGTGCTCTCACTGTAGCTATGACCTGTTTTCTTTAATCACAAAGCAACTGATTTGTGAGGCTTAGAACATCTCTCTAAGTCAACACTCAAGATGATCAGACCCATACATGTGACATGTAATTTGACCATACAAAATTCACTGTAGTAAAACATTGCAACTACAGTAAACAGTTAAGAGTGTAATTTTTGATAACATTGCATCCATGGTGGCAAAATCTGAAGCTAGAAGATGAAGATGAACCAGAAAGCGAGAGAGAATGAGAGGCTAAAAATATCTGAGTCTATTTGATTATGAATCTTAGCCACAAAGTTATTACAGCAATCCCTATGTATAGTAGTCTGAAACTAAAACAACCATGAGTAACAAACTTTTACATAAAGTGAATCCACCTAGGATCCAGCAAAGCAAGCCACATCATCACATATTATTCATCAACAAACTTAAAATAAATGAGTCATGGTGTTGACTCGTTAACACCTCCCCTCAATCTCAGTGGGGGTGAGCACACTGAGATTGGAGCAGTGTTCCTTGAAGACTGGACTGTGAAGCCCTTTGGTTAGAATATCAGCAGTTTGTTGATTTGTAGGCACATACTGCAGAAGCAGATCTTGTCTTTGAACCCTCTCTCGAACAAAATGAAAGTCATTATCCAAGTGTTTAATCCTGGAATGGAATACTGGATTAGAACATAAAGCAAGTGCAGAGAGATTATCACACTTTAGTAGAGGTGGAGCAGGAACTCTAATGTGCAGATCACACAGAATGTGTCTAACCCAAGAGATTTCAACAGCAGTATTTGCCAAAGCCCTATATTCAGCTTCAGTGGAGCTTCTAGAAACAGATCCTTGTTTCTTTGACTGCCATGACACAGGACAATGACCAAGATAGACAATAAAACCAGTTGTGGATCTCCTTTGATTGATCTCTCCAGCCTAATCAGCATCACAGTATGCATTAATGTAGGGCACAGTCTTTCCAAACTTAAAGAACAGTCCCTTGGCTAGAGTACCCTGAAGATACCTCAAAATTCTTTTCACAGATGGATAGTGAACATCTGTAAGAGCAGACATGAACTGACATACAGTGTTCACAGCAAAGGCAATATCTGGCCTTGTAAATGTGAGGTATTGCAGAGCACCAACAATACTTCTATAAAGAGATGGGTTGGAAAGCAATGTACCTTCAGTCTTAAGCATCTGCATATGAGGAATACAAGGAGTAATGCAGTCCTTGCAAGTTTCAAGACCAGCCCTGATGATAAATTCTCTAGCATATTTTTCTTGAGAAAGAAGTAATACTTTTTCTTTAATCTGAACCTCAATTCCCAGAAAATATGACAATGAACCTAGATCCTTCATGTCAAATACATCATTGAGTTCAGTGATAACAGCTGATATGCCAAGTCTATCAGTACCAGTTATAACAATGTCATCAACATATAGCAGCAGACAAACCATACCTTGATCAGTGCATTTCACAAACAAACTTGGATCAGAATGAGAAAACTGAAATCCCAAAGATGGAAGAAAATTAGTGAACTTTTCATTCCAGGCCCTAGGTGCTTGTTTCAAGCCATACAGTGATTTCTTAAGTAAGCAAACATGTTCAGGATACTGAGAATCAACAAAACCCTGTGGCTGCACAATCCCACTCAGGAATCCCAACAGCAGCTTTAAAGAACTTAGGCTCTATGGGATCCTGAACATCTATAACAGTAGACAAGCCACTGAAGAAAGCAAATTCATCAAGCAAATTTTGTTGCACAATGCAGGAATAAGCATAATACTCAGGAAAAGATTTCTTTTTCACAATGTCATTCTTAGCTCTAGTCAACATGGAATGGTTATTATATGCCTGCGCAGGATCATTAATAAACTGTAGCTCCAAAGGAAGTTCATTCATGTCATTCACTTGAGACACAACATTGCCAACCTGTGAATTCCTAAGCTCAGAGGAAGCATCTTGAGTATCTTAGGAATATTCATGTATCGCAGTAGAGCCATCAGAAGATGATAAAGCAGTAGATGAAGATGAAGACACATCATTACCCCCCTCCCCCCATCAGCCATAGGAGAAATACCTGCAAATGGCAGAAACTCAGGAGCAAAAGGAAGCACAACTTGTAGCTGATCGATCAGGTGTGAGGACAGGCATCATATCTTGCTGAGTAGGGGAAGGAGGAACAGTGGGAGCAGTATGGGAAGAAATGGTGTATGAGTGGGAAGATGGGGTATGAGGAGAAGAAGCAGAATGAAGAATGGGTGTAGAGAATGGAAAAATTGTCTCATCATAAACAACATGTCTGCTCATATATAATTTGTGCTTCTCAATGCAGTAACAAAACACTCCCTTGTAACCTAGAGCATAACCAAGAAAGACACATTGAAAAGTTCTGGGGTCAAGTTTATCCAATGAGTAAGGCCTGAGATAAGGATAACATGCAGTACCAAAAATTCTCAGTGTGCTAAGATCAGGTGCATGGCCAAAAAGTTTGATAAAAGAGTCAAATATTGAGAAAATATTTGTGAGTGAGAATTCTTCTATATTATTCACAATTGTGTAAGGGATATATATACAAAACCCTATTGTACTATACTTATACTACACATTAGTACAATCTAGTATAGGAAACTAATTCCTATAAGGAAACTACTGAATACACATATTCTCTAGATGACTCACGCGTCAACTAATAATGACTGACATGTCAACATAATGACTCACACGTCAACACTCCTCCTCAAGTTGGGGCATAAACATCTCGAATACCCAACTTAGGCTTAATTCTGATCACATATATGATTAACACAGTCCTCCTCAAGCAGTCGACCTATCAAAAAAAGGGGGAGTTGACACTCCTCCTCAAGCAGTCGACCTATCAAAAAAAGGGGGAGTTGACATGTCAATCCCCAGACAAGAAGTCATCTACATATATGATTAACACAGTCACCTTCCCCTTTTGGTGTTTCAAGAACAAGGTGTCAACGTCGATGTCTTCTTGTCTGGGGATTGACATGTCAACTCCCCCTTTTTTTGATAGGTCGACTGCTTGATTAGTCGACTGTAAGATTTCTTTGACTGATAGGTCAACTCCCCCTGTCGACTGGTCATTAACGACTTCAAGTCTAGGGATTGACATGTCAACTCCCCCTGTCAACTCTGGAATGTCAGCAGTGCTTTCTTCTTCTGCATCTTGATTCTTCTTCAATGCTCCACCAACATACATCTCTTCAAAAAATTCATTCTCCCCCTTATGCATACCAGGAGGTAAGTTCATGTAAACTTCTTCAGTTAGCTCTCCATGAAGGAAAGCATTCTTAACATCAAACTGATGGAGTGGCCAATTCAGGTTTGCTGCCAGTGACAATAACACTCGAACAGTATTCATCTTGGCTACTGGAGCAAAAGTCTGATCATAGTCAATCCCGTACGTCTGAGTAAATCCTTTAGCCACTAACCTTGCCTTATATCTGCTTATTGTGCCATCTGCATTATGTTTCACAGTGAAGACCCACCTACATCCAACTGGCTTTTTTCCACGAGGTAGTGGTACAAGTTCCCAGGTGTGATTCTTCTCTAATGCCTCCATTTCTTCCTCCATTGCCTTGGCCCACTTTGGGTCTCCCATAGCCTCCTGCACTTTGTTAGGTACAGATACAGTGGATATTTGATTCACAAAAGATGCATAAGGTTTGGATAACCTATGGTGTGACACAAAGTTAGCTACTGGATATTTGGCTTTAGCAGTTATGGAAGGTTCATACCTTTTTGCTGGTTGACCGCGGGTGGTTCTACTAGGTAACACATATGTAGAAGAGACAGACTTTACTGGATTACCAGATGAAGATACTGGACATACCTGAGTTGGAGCTTCTTGACCAGAGATTTCAGCATTAGGGGGTGGAGTATCAGGTAAGGGGGAAGCCTGTATAGAATCTTCTTCAACTTCAGAAGTCGATTGGTCAACGTCGATGTCTTCTTGTCTGGGGATTGATATGTCAACTCCCCCTTTTTTTGATAGGTCGACTGCTTGATTAGTCGACTGTAAGATTTCTTTGACTGATAGGTCAACTCCCCCTGTCGACTGGTCATTAACGACTTCAAGTCTAGGGATTGACATGTCAACTCCCCCTGTCAACTCTGGAATGTCAGCAGTGCTTTCTTCTTCTGCATCTTGATTCTTCTTCAATGCTCCACCAACATACATCTCTTCAAAAAATTCATTCTCCCCCTTATGCATACCAGGAGGTAAGTTCATGTAAACTTCTTCAGTTAGCTCTCCATGAAGGAAAGCATTCTTAACATCAAACTGATGGAGTGGCCAATTCAGGTTTGCTGCCAGTGACAATAACACTCGAACAATATTCATCTTGGCTACTGGAGCAAAAGTCTGATCATAGTCAATCCCGTACGTCTGAGTAAATCCTTTAGCCACCAACCTTGCCTTATATCTGCTTATTGTGCCATCTGCATTATGTTTCACAGTGAAGGCCCACCTACATCCAACTGCTTTTTTCCACGAGGTAGTGGTACAAGTTCCCAGGTGTGATTCTTCTCTAATGCCTCCATTTCTTCCTCCATTGCCTTGGCCCACTTTGGGTCTCCCATAGCCTCCTGCACTTTGTTAGGTACAGATACAGTGGATATTTGATTCACAAATGTTGAGAATATATACATCCCACATGGGAAAAATGGGACCTTGCATATGGGTTTATAAGGGTTTGGGCCACTCCATCCATTGCCAATTGGTTTTGGATGTGAACCCCAGATTACTTTATCATGGTATCAGACCAGGTTACCCACGTGTGCATGTCTAACGACCACACGGGCTCCACGTCACCCAAAGTTGTCCATGTGTATGGCTTAAAAATTCGCCACACGTGCGGGGGCGTGTTGAGAATATATACATCCCACATGGGAAAAATGAGACCTTGCCTATGTGTTTATAAGGATTTGGGTCTCTCCATTCATTGCCAATTGGTTTTGGATGTGAACCCCAGATTACTTTAACATGGTATCAGAGCGGGTCTCTCTCCAATTGCGTCTCCAATTGTCATGGGCCCGAATTTGGGTTCCTTATATTGCCATCGGAAAATTCCGATTGGATTGTTACCAAATGTCCGATGTGGGCCTTGGATTGTTATATTGGCCAAGTCTCCATAGGAGACTTGTGTCCCAATTTCCAATGTGGATTTCCAATGTGGAAAAGGAGACTTGTGTCCCAATTTCCAATGTGGAAATTGGATTAATTAATTTCACGTGCAGACCTAAAGTTAGGTTGCACATGAGGGGGCGTGTTGGAGAGGAAAGATCCCACATTGGAAAAGTGACAAATAAAATATAACTTATAAGTGGGTGGATCCCACCCAATTGTACCGAGGCCTTTGTGATTAAAACCCAACACCTAACGGGTGATTAAGTTGGGACAATATCGGTACAATGGTGGGTCACGGGCCACGCTTGTCGCTGTTTAACAAAAAGGAGAAGACATAGTCAAAGACTGACAAGGCATTCGATTAATGAGGAAAGCAGCATGAGCGACAGCATGGAACCAAAATGGTTTTGGAAGTTTAGCAGCAGACATCAAAGTAATGCAAGTTTCAACAATGTGCCTATTCTTTCTCTCAGCAACCCCATTTTGTTGAGGGGTATAGGGACATGTAATGAAGTGAATGATACCTTTTTGTGCAAGGAACAGTTTAAAAGCAGCACTGTTGTATTCCCCCCCTCCATCAGTTTGAAGAGACTGAATGTGACTATGGAATTGAGTGAAGACAAAAGCATAGAATTTGACAAAAGTAGCTAATGTATCTGATTTATTGGTAAGTGGATAAAGCCACACAAACTTTGTACAATCATCAATGAAGGTTACATAGTATTTGAAACCCTCAATTGAGAGACAAGGAGCAGGGCCCCAAAGATCAGAATGGATCTTTTGAAATGGTAAAACAGACTTTGAAACTGACTCAGTAAAAGGCAACCTATGCATTTTGCCACTAAGACAATGGGAACAAACATGAGATGAATTATCATTACTAGACTTGACCTGAGACAAAGCTAACATTTTAGACACAATTTCTGAAGTAGGATGACCAAGTCTGTGATGGCAAAGATATGACTTGACAACTGCTCCAACAAAAGCAGTTTGAGCAGAGTGAACAGAATGAGAAAGCCTTGGTGATTTGAATAGGAACAATCCTTCCCCATTACTCTTTCCTTTGTATAGCAGTGCCTTTGATGCCTTGTCCTGCACACATATGTCAATATCATCCATGGTTATGAAGCAGTGATTATCTTTGCACAATTTATTGAAGGACAACAAATTTACTGCAAGACTAGGAACATGAAGCACATTCTTTAAGTGAAAAGTATGTTGAGCAAGTGCAATTTTAGTGGAACCAATGTGCTTAACACTCAAACCTTGACCATTACCAATTGTAATGGAGTTCCCTGATTCATATGGATGGGCAATGGAGAGATTCCTAAGATCTGATGTCATATGGTGAGTAACACCAGTGTCCCCAATCCATACTTCAGAAACAGTGTTCTGAGAATTTGAAGAACTTGCACCAGGACTCCCAGAGTTAGCTGTCATTGCAGTGAGTGTGGATGGCGGTTCAGCTCCTTGATATGCAAAGTTACTCCTGTGATGGCAATCAAGAGCAGCATGTCCTTTGAGGCCACAGTTTTGGCAGACAATCACAGAGTGTGATGGATGATCACTAGGTATATCACCTCTATAAAAGCAATTTATAGCAGTATGTCCTTTCTTGCTACAAATCTGGCACTCAGGAGATGATCCAACATTGTTTTTGTACTCTGTAGAGGAGGGATTTGCAGGATTCTGGAAACATTTAGCTGCAATGTGACCTTTCTTGCCACAAATTTGGCAAATAGCATTCTGATAGCAATTGGCAGCAACATGTCCTCTTCTTCCACAGACTTGACATTCAACACCACTGTAGTTTTTATAACTACTGCCATTGTTGTCACGTTGGGTGAACTTGCGACTGGAATACCAGTTACCCTTGGAACCATTTCCATGCCAAACATTCTTGCCTTTGTCTCCACTGTAACTGTTAGAGGATGACATCCACTTATCACTATTCCCAGAGTGATTAGGACTGTTGTTGCTATTTCCTCTATATGAATTACCTCTTATAGCCATAGCAGACATAGTGTTTAGAGAAACCAGTTGACTCTCAATATCTCTCTCAGCAGCCAAGAGCTGAGCCCTGAAGTCCTTAAGTGATATAGATATATCTCTTGCCCTGATAACAGTCTTGTTCATTGAGTACTCATCAGGCAAGCCATTTAGAGTGACAACAACAATATCCTCATCAGACATAGCTACTCCCACAGATGTGAGTTGATCTCTAGCATGCTTAATGCGCAAGAGATATTTATCAATATTGTCAGCACCATTTTTGATGGTTTGAAGGTCTGTCTTGAGTTGAATGATGTTGGCTCTCGACACAGTGGAGAATCTCTCAAGTAAAGCAAGCCAAGCTTCTCTAGCAGATTTGCAGCCAACAATGATATCCATTATATCATCATCAAGAGTTGCCATCAGAAGGCCAAGAAGAGCCTTATCAATTTTCTTGCACATTTTATAAGCAGTAGTAATCTCACTAGTCACACCTCCATCCTCAGAAAGAGCAAAACGTGGTGGACAAGGATAAGAACCATCAAAATAACAGAACAAGTCATTTCCTTCAAGCATAGACTGAAATTGAAAGCTCCACTTAACAAAATTGCTCTCAAATAGACGAACAGTGATCATGCTCAAGAGCGAGTTGATATCAGATTGTGTGACAGCCATTTCTTCAAGTATGCAATAGATCTAGGTTATACACTATCAGAAATCTATAGCTCAAATTGTGCAACAAGGTTATCTTCTATTATGCAACAGATCTAAGTTGAACAGTAGCTCTTCTTCATCAATAATCGTTTTGTTATCAATCTATTATGCTATGAACAAAATCAACAACACATCTAGAGAATCTTCATCATTTATCAGAGATTTCAACTTCAACAGTCAACATGAACAAACACAGCTACAGTGATCAACAGTGCTTTGAATCATTTTCTTTTTAAATATCCACTTACATCCTATTGGTTTTGAACCATGAGGTAGATCAACCAATTTCCAGGTCTTGTTTCCAATGATAGAATCCATCTCATCATTAATAGTTTCCTTCCAGAAAGAAGCATCTTGTGATTTCATTGCTTCCTCATAAGTGAGAGGATCAGACTCTATACTAGGAGTAACCATTGTTTGCCTTTTGTGTGAGTCTCTTGTACCTTCTACAAGGTACACAATAAAATCTGGTCCAAAGGATTTTTCTATCCTTCTTCTTTTACTTCTTCTAATTTCTGTATGTTCATCAGACTCACTACGGAGTCTAGATATGTTAGGTGAATTTGATTCACTATCATTATTTCTTGGCAAAATCTCCACCTCTTCATTGTTATTTTTAGATAAAGAAGTGAACTTATTTTCATAAAATTCGGCATCTCTTGACTCTATTACAGTGTTAACTGATATAGAATCATTGCTATGTTCTGCATATCCTAAGAAAATGCATTCTTTTAACTAACTATTGATCTTTTAACTGATATAGAATTATTGCCTTTGGTCCCAACTTCTTGATCTTTGGTTCAGGTAATCTAACTATAGCTCTACAGCCCCAAACTTTAAGGTAGTTTAAGTTGGGCTTTCTTTTAAACCATAGTTCATAAGGTGTGATTTTTAATACCTTAGAAGGTACCCTATTTAGGATGTAACAAGCAGTGAGCAAGGCATCTCCCCAATATCCCTTACTTAAGTAAGAGTTTTGAAGCATTGCATTAACCATTTCTACAAGGGTCCTATTTTTCCTTTCAGCAACTCCGTTTTGCTGTGGAGTATAGGCTATTGAAGTTTCATGTACAACACCTATTGATTCACAATACGAATGAAAATGATACTCTCCTCCTCTATCCGATCGTAGATATTTTATTCTGGTTTCACAAAGATTCTCTACTTCATTTTTATATATCTTAAATTTTTCCAGAACTTCATCCTTGGAATGTATAAGATAAACATAACAGAATCTACTGAAGTCATCTATGAAAGTCACAAAATATTTCTTTCCTCCTCTAGTAGGTGTACTATGCAAATCACAAACATCGCTATGAATAATTGGTAGCATCATGTGAGATATACTTAGCCTCAAGTGCGTCCCATATTTCTTTTGCAGTAGTCATCTCATGGTAGATATCAAATAATGCATCAGACATGGAGTTGCAAATATGGCCCTTGCAAATATAATCATCTTGTTCCCACTTAACTCGTTCACGCTGTGCAGCAAGGGTTTCATCTTCTATTTCTTGAGGTTTTGGAGTAGTAAGCACATAGACCACCTTCAGGCTTGAAAGTAGGAAATGCAATTTCTTTTGCCATCGTCTGAAATTTGCTCCATCAAAACGATCAAGTTTAACAAAGTTTGCAGTAAACTCCTTCAAAGATGCCATAGCAGAAAATAAAGTCTAAAGATTGTTGAGTTTCTGTGTCTGTGGGTTATGGCTAGTGAAGGAAAATGCTTCAAAGGCACGTATGAATTTACGCTTTCCTTTAGACTTTATTTGCCCCACAACAAGTGTGCAAAGGGGTTTGATCAAATAAGCCTTTAGGATACAATGAAGCCTAGCAGTCCTGCTATTGTTGATCGGCGTCTTGCACTTACGAAGATCAACCAAACACTCAATTGAAAGTTACAAGATGCTCAAGGTTTCTGGAACTAAAACTGCAGTTTATAGTTTCTAGATTTGTTTTGTAAAGCAGGGAAGTAATGGATTGGAGGAACTGAAAGAATAAAGCAGAGAGTATCTCAAGATATAGGAATTAAGTTATATTTTTAATCTGCAGGTATCACCCCTTTATATAGGGATGTATATGCCTCTTCAATTAATTGGGATAACCCTTCCGTAAGGGTGGCAACCTTTCATTTATGAAAGATGATGATTAAAGCATGTAATTAATATCCCAAGAAGTCACCAGTAGAAGTTAACAAGTTAACAACGTTTGCTTAATTTAAACAACAGATTGGTGCTTGTGAAGCAACACAATGCTTCACCAATATAACTGTCCAGCTGCTTCCTATATCTGAGATCCTTTTTGAATTTTGAATTGTGGTGATCAGTCACAATTCAATTTATCTTCTTTATAATTTGAAAACTATTCTAACAATTACAGCTTATTCAAGTTAAAGGGATGAAACATATTACCATTCAAAGCTCGTCGTTGGAATCATTTAAGTTTGTATGGACCTCATCGACCTTAATATCTCTCTCTGGTGAGAAACTTGAAAGTATTAAAATAAACTGGAACTTTTATTCTTCATGCCTGGGAACTGCGCGCTCATTGAAGATTTTTGCTCCAAATCTGCAAGCTGTGACATGGGTGGGCAAGGTCTTGAAATAGCCAAAATCCGGGAAAATTACTGAATTTGCAAAGAGCTCTCATTCTTCTTCAGCGGTAGATGACAAACTATTGAATAAATCTATAGCAAGTCAAAATCTGCTTTGCCTTGGTCTTTTCCTCAATCCTATATATTTCCTGTTGATTTCTTCAATCAGGTCATTATAATTCAAATGTAGTTGTCCATTTCTCGAAGTTGTCATACCTTTATTCTAGAAATTGTACTGCTTGTTAGTTGTTACCATGTTGCAGTTACATGCATTCTTCATCTAGATTTCATATGGGATATATACTGAAAATTGCAAAACCTCACTTTTGTTTACCAGCTGAAGGATTTGAGCATAGACCTCTCCAGCGGGTCTAGTGAAATTGAGTTTGCAAAGTACATTCTCGAGAATGCTCCGAATGTGAAGAAGATCGTGATTCGTCATAGTCCGGTTGATGCACCAAATTTTTACTCCAAATTTAGCGACCAAATTCTAATGAACTATTAGAACCAAGTCTATCTTAAGCTAACAAATCTATCACGACATTTCAATTCAGCACTGCTTACTCCCAAATCTGTAAATAATGCGTTTTTACTAGAATGCCTGCATTTGTACACAGAACAGCATACTAATGTAGCTAAATTTGTAAGAAAATGGCATTAATTTATAGTGTTATTGGACACAAGTACTGGGTAACAAACTAACAATTAGTGATTCAATTCCCACACATCACAAATTAAAGGGTAAAAACTTCTCATACCTGTCACTGCCTCTTAAGGGTTTGGTCCAGAATGGAAATGGGGTTCAAATATGGATTACAAGCTAAACCAGTTTCCTTTATTCTCCTCTATTGAGCTTACATATCTTTAGATATATTGCACACATAGATATACGTTTGGAAAATGGGATTACATATCTGTAGATATATTGCACACATTGCAAATTTCTGCATATCAATAGCAAGGCTAATGCCTCCCATAACCGAGCTTGCTGTTCAAATTTGCCTCACCAAAGCTTTCCTCTGCCTTTGCCAGGTCTCTTTTTGCAACTGCGTGATCTTCCTCAGCAACAGATAGCATCGCCCTTAACCTCCTTATTTCAGTCTCCAAAGCATCAACATCCTCTCTGAGTTTCTTCAGTACTCCTTCCCTCTCCCCAAACTTCTTCATTCCCAAAGCTGATTGAACATAAGGCTCCAGCCAACTCAAGTCGAATCTGAAGGTCTCAACCTCCTCCCACAAAACTTGAAGGTGCTCGCATGGATCATGCTCACGTGGATCCTCCATCATATCCTTAACCTTTGTAGTGTCCAGAAAATGCAATAGTCGACCCAAAGCTGTGAATGCCCATCCACTATACATGCGACTTCTTTTCCTCTGGCAGCTAATCAACGAAGGATGCCATGAACAGACTTCTTCCAGTAGTGGAACAAAAGCTTTATCTACTTTCCCTACTCCCCTGAAATCTACGAGCTCGTCAACTGGCGTCAGTGGGGTGGAGGGAGCTTCATCGTTGTCCTCAACTATGGGAGGGCCAACTGGGCTATCAGTCTCCTGGTAAGGAAGCACTTGATCAGATCTTGGTTCTATTTTCAAGCTTCGAACTTTCACAGAATCAACATTTGGTTGAACAGGGTCATAATTTAGTGCAGTATCCTGAAAAGCAAGCATCTGTTCATAACAAAGTGATGTATGTGTGGTTGAAGCATCTGAATATTTCACAGAATCCACATCTGAAGACTGACTTTGAAGTTCCTGCTCAAGAAAGGCAGTTTCTTGGTCTTTTAAAACCTTTATGTCAGCTTTACTGACTGCAACCTCGGCTTCAACAATACATATGTCATCCACGAGAAACCCTTCATTTGGGTCAAAAAGCTCACTCAGAGGCATGAATGATGTGAAGCCCCAGTCACTTTTTTTTGCACTGAACTGATGCTGAGTGTCTGTAATTCCAGTTATGAAGAATCAAAAAACATTGAAAAGAATGAACAGCTCATATAGAAGTAATACAAAAACATGATAAAGGGTCTGTATGCTTGGAAGACTCAAATAAGTTGCTGGATTTGGAACAAATTATTTTCAGCGTGTATATATATATATATATATATATATATGAGATCATAATCATAGAGCAAGTGAACCTTCCATCAGCAAGTAAAAGTCCTTGAAAGAAGATTGTTACAAAACTAAATAAACCAAAAAGAATGAGCCAATTACTGTACAGAGTGTTTGGTTCACTTATCAAGTTCACTGAGATAAACAGCAGAGAATAACATAGTACTTTATGACTTTATGTAAAGAAAAGGCAAAAGTAAAGATGAAAAATACCTATTCTTATCGATTTGTCGCTGTTAAATTGATTAACGACAGTCAAGGAGAACTCGGCATATCTACGCCACCCAGATGGTAACTTTGAAGCATCTGCAACATTCAAGTACATGGACAAGTATTGCCTCCCATTGCTCCCTTTTGGATACACCACGATCCGCCTGATCAAAACCAGCCAATTAATTGAGTGAGCGAGCATATATATATGAAAGCAAAAGCAACAAAATTGATCAAGTATACGAGAATGTCATGCGAGATATGTATATATACCATTTGAAATCGCCGACGACAAAACCATCAGAGTAATGTTTCCGGGTTTTGAGCTTAGAGTAGTTGTCGATTGTCCAGGTGTAGGTCATGGATATAAGCTCATGACCCTCTTGCTGGTTATCCATTCTTGTACCTACTAAACAAAATCAAACCCACAGGTGATCAACATCGATCATATATGTTAGTATAACAAACGCAGCAGAAGTTTAGATTCAGAAAAACTATAATATGCATACCTTTTTCGAGTTGAAAATGATCGAGAGAGAGTGAGTGTGTGTGGAGGAGGGGAATGGAGGACTTATATACATGCAGTTGAGTTGAGATATGTGGTTGGCTGGCTCCTGTGCATGCTAGGACGTCTTGTAGGACTTTACCGACGTATAAAGAATTATGAGACGAGGTGACGTGGAACGCCAAAGCGCCACAAACGCGTTTGCGCTCAGGTGTTACCGGCCCCCACTCAAGGAGAGAAGACTCCATCTGTAGCAGTTGCAGATTTTTGTGCAGATTGGGTAAAATGCACTGTCACGCTGATTACAGCTTCCAACATTTTTCTTATTTTTTACGATTCCCTCTTGAGATTTCCAGTCTTATATTTATCCATGTTAGATATTGTCATTCACAATTATTTTGTCTCTAACATGAAAATTATAATTAAAATTTTAAATTTATAATTTTTAGACGCAAAATTAATTTATATTTGATACCAAAACTATAAGCATGTACTTCTAGTCTTTCAAAGGCTAGGAACGACACAGTTTAGCTAGCTAGCAAAATTCATAATTATAGAAGCTCACTTTACAAGGTAGCTAAGAAAAATCACCGTGTCCGGAAGGCAAATCCATCTATTCCGGAAGGCAAATCCATCTATTGAAGGAAAGAATCCCATGTAATCAGGAAATTGATTCTGTCAATCACTACGAGAGAACTATATATATGTATGTAATTATGCTTGATCTTCGGATTAGAATGTGGATCTAATTGTAATACACATATGTATAAAGCGTGTAAATTAATACTGTGAATAATGAGAAAACCATTTCTTCCATATTGTTTCTCTTTATGGTATCAGAGCAACGATCTGAGGCCTAAACGTGAAACACACAGACCACAACCAAAACTCCATGGCAGGTGACGAAGATCAAAAGGTCATTCAAATTGGCACGTCTTCGACTTCACTGAAGAACACAGAACCATGGGAAAACTCAAACCATCCGCTCTTTCTCCACCATTCAGATCAGCCTGGCGCGGTACTCGTGTCACAACCCTTGGTGGAAGACAACTACACAACTTTGGTTCAATCTATGAGCATGGTTCTCACAATCAAGAACAAGAAGGGATTCGTTGATGGATCCATCAAGAGGCCAACTGATAGGGTTGAAGAACAACGTACAACAGTGGGATCGATGCAACACACTGGTGAAAACGTGGCTGCTGGGATCCATGTCAAAAGAAATTTCTGGCATTGCAAGGAGCAAGAAGCATGTGGCTTGAATTGCAAGAAAGGTTCTCGCATACAAACATTGTGCAACTATTTCATATGGAAAACGCCATTCATGATTGTGAACAAGGCAGTACCTCAGTAACATCTTTCTTTAATTACCAAACTCAAGACTCTCTGGGATGAGAGAGATGCCCTCTGTGAAATCCCTCCATGTAGTTGTGAGATAGCCAAGGAGATCAAGGATACATGGAGACTCAAAGACAATGAAATTTTTGATGGGTCTCAATGACAATTATGCCACGATTCGAAGCAATATCGTGGGAATGGATCCTCTTCCAAGCGTGAATAAAGCATATTCCATGGCACTCTGACACGAGAAGCAAGTAGAGGTGTCAAGTGGAAAGGCGTTGACTCAGCCGAAAGCGGCTGCCTTTGCTGTGAAGAAAGCCAACCGTGAGTTTGAACTTGGAGAAGGTGAAACTAAGTGTGAAAAATGCAACAAAACCAATCATAGCACAAAAAATTGCATGGCACACCTCAAGTGTACATTCTGTAATTGGAAAGGATACACTTACGAATATTACCGCAAAAGAAAGGCTACTATGGAGGGGTGACAAGTACGTGCGAAAGGAAATCACGTTGTCTCCATGAATGATAAAAGAGAAGCTGCTTCTAGTTTCCCATTTTCACAGGAAGAGTGCCAACAGCTCATGAGTCTCTTAAACAAGAACAAAACTGCCACAGCAAATCAAGTTGGTAATGTTCCAGACTTTGATGAACTGTCAGGTAAAGCATTCACTCTCTCTCAAAATGGCAAAGAAACAATATGGATATTGGATAGTAGGGCTAGTGATCACATAGTTTGTAAATCTTCTCTTCTCACCTCATTGAAATCTGTTAGCAATCGTTGCGTTAAGTTACCAGATGGTACCTCTGCTCAGGTCACTCATATTGGCAAAGTAGTGTTCTCTCCTCATTTTGTCCTCCATAACGTTTTATGTGTCCCATTCTTTTATCTGAACCTGATCTCAATTAGCAAATTGGCCTTTGATTCCTTTTATATTACTATCTTTCTCAGACAAGTTTGTGTCATACAGGACCTACGATCGGGGAAGATGATTGGGATGGGAACTGAGAGGGAGGAACTCTACTGCCTCGACCCCATGCAGAAAAGTTCATGCAATTCTATTCACAGCAAAACACACATCCTCTGGCATCAACGAATCTGTCACCCTTCAAGCAAAGTATCTTTGTTATTTCCCTTTTCTAAAAAAATAAAGTTTGTGACACAAGCAAATGTACCAATTGCCCTTTGGCCAAACAAACCAGGATGTCATTTCCTTTAAGTACTTCTTCTAGTGAGTCTTCTTTCAATTTGATACATGTTGACATTTGGGGTGGATATCATGTTCCTTCTATTTCTGGTGCCAAATACTTTCTCACCATAGTTGATGATCACACTAGGAGCACTTGGGTGTATTTGATGAAACATAAGTCAGAAACACAAAATTTTCTAGTTAACTTCATTCACATGGTTGAAAACCAATTTGATAAGAGGGTTAAAGTTGTGCGTAGTGACAACGGTCCCGAGCTTAAGGTTGAACATTTTTATTCCTCCAAAGGGATAGTCCATCAAACTAGTTGCGTCAACACACCACAACAAAATGGTGTTGTTGAACGCAAACATAGACACTTACTCAATGTTGCTCGAGACCTTCTTTTTCAAGCTCATTTACCTAAACGTTTTTGGGGGGATGCCATACTCACCTTGACATACTTAATCAATAGGACTCCAACACCACTCCTCAAGGGAAAAACACCTTTCGAAAAATTGTTCAATAAGGCACCAAATTACTCTCATTTACAGGTATTTGGTTGTTTGTGCTTTGTGTCAACTCATCCTCTTAAACCAACCAAATTTGATCCTCGTTCAACCAAATGCATATTTTTAGGCTATCCGCATGGTCAAAAAGGGTATAAAGTTTTTGATATTGCCAAACACAACGTCCTTGTTTCTAGAGACATTTTATTCTTTGAGAATGTCTTTCCATTCCAATCCAACACCAATTCGAATTCTCCATCTCCCATGCCTCTTTTTCCGCAACCATCACAATCTTCATATCTTGATTCTGAATTTCCAGTTTCGTCTCCACCACGACAAGAAGATTCAATCCCTGAAAATCCTTATCATGATCTTTCTTCCGCTGCAAGTCAACCACTTTATCCTATCACCAATCCCTCTTCATCATCGGACTTAATTATTCCTCCACCTACCGATCACTCTTCATCCACTACTTCACATACCAAGGCTACCACCCTGCCTCCTTCACCACCATCACCAATACGTCGGTCCTCCAGGCCTACCAAGACTCCATCATATTTGCAGGATTTCCATGTATAGGCCGCTCTCCCCTCCCAACTCACACCGTCATCTTCAACGAACGTGGTTCTTCCCTCATGTACTGCTCACGCTCTTTCTCATATCTTATCTTACAATAGACTTTCTTCTCACCATCAAGTCTTCACCACTAAACTCACAATCCACCGAGAACCAACTTCTTTTTCCCAGGCCATGCAAAGTCCACAATGGAGAGAGGCAATGCACAAGGAGATTCAAGCACTCCAAGCAAACAATACTTGGAGTTTTGGTGCCCTTACCATCTCATAAACGACCCATTGGTTGCAAATGGGTTTACAAGATCAAACTCAATCCAGATGGCACTGTTAAGAGATACAAAGCACGCCTAGTTGCTAAGGGATACAGTCAGATTGAAGGGGTTGACTATCGTGAAACTTTCGCCCTGTAGCCAAACTGACAACAGTGAGAGTTCTTCTTAGTCTCACAGCTATGTAAGGTTGGCATTTACACCAATTGGACGTGAACAATGCATTTCTTCATGGTGATCTTTATGAAGAAGTATACATGCATATACCTCTTGGGTTCGGACGAAAGGGGGAGACTAGGGTTTGCAAGCTACACAAGTCAATTTACGGGTTAAAACAAGCTTCACGGCAATGGTTCATTAAGCTTTCAACAACTCTCAAGTCTGCAGGGTTCCATCAATCTTGGTCTGATTATTCATTATTCGTCCAAACTCATCAAAGAAAATTCACAGCTTTATTGGTTTATGTTGACGATGTAATCTTGGCAGGAAACAGTTTGAAAGATATCATGGACACCAAACAATTTCTTTCCAGACATTTCAAGCTAAAGGACATAGGGCAGCTTAAGTACTTTTTGGGAATAGAAGTGGCCAGATCAAAGCAAGGCATTGCACTATGTCAGAGGAAGTATTCCCTAGAGATTCTTGAAGACACAAATTTTCTTGGTGCCAAGTCCTCACGTTTCCCTGTTGATCAAAGTATATCACTCACACAAACAAATGGAGATTTGCCAGATGATCCATCACAATAGCGCAGATTAGTAGGGCGGCTCATATACCTCACCATTACAAGACCTGATCTTGTCTATGCCATCCACTTACTAAGCCAGTTTATGGACAAGCCCAGGCAACCACATCTTGAGGCAGCGCATAAGGTCTTAAGGTACATTAAACAAGCATCAGAGCAAGGGATTCTTCTGCCTTCCATAGGGTCATTGGAGTTAAGGGCATATTGTGACGCTGATTGGGCTCGTTGCAAGGACACAAGGAGGTCAGTGTCAGGATATTGTATTCTTTTTGGTAATACACCAAATTCATGGAAAACAAAGAAGCAAAGTACAGTAGCTCGCTCAAGTGCAGAAGCGGAATATCGTTCCATGGCCACTACGTGTTGTGAGGTGACTTGGTTGCGCAATATATTGAAGGATTTGAATGCAAATCATACACAGCCAGTTAAGTTATTTTGAGACAATCAAGCTGCTATTCATATAGCATCAAACCCAGTATTTCATGAGCGCACAAAGCACATAGAGATCGATTGTCATGTTGTTCGTGAAAAGGTGCAAAGAGGAGTAGTTAAAACATCATATGTTCGCACCAAAGAGCAACCAGCAGACCTGTTTACCAAGCCCCTAAGTTCAATCCAGTTTGAGGCATTACTTAGCAAGTTGAGTGTAATCAACATACACTCCAACTTGAGGGGGAGTATTGAAGGAAATAATCCCATGTAATCAGGAAGTTGATTCTGTCAATCACTACGAGATAACTATGTATGTAATTATGCTTGATCTTAGGATTAGAATGTGGATCTAATTATAATACACATATGTATAAAGCGTGTAAATCAATACTGTGAATAATGAGAAAACCATTTCTTCCATATCGTTTCTCTTTACCATCGATTCCTTATTTTAAGGACTCAGAAGTTATTGTCTACAACTACTTTTGCAAAATTTGAAGCGGAGATCCTTTGTGAAGACTGGTGTGATTTGTTCACATCAACAGTTTGATGGCTTGAATGCTTGAAATGCTTGTAGTGGTGGCTATGGTAGTCTTAGGAGTTTTGGAGATAACATCTCTTCTTATACTGGGCAATAGATTTTCAAATCATCTATTGTTATGAGTGACTTCTGCGGCAGGGACAAAATGATAGGAGATAACAACAACCATTGTAGGGGTTGTATTCAATCTAGAATTTAAATGATTCTGACTAACTTTTTATAATCCGTGGATTCTCGTGGATTATGTAGAATCCACGGATTGTTTTTATTCCACATGGATTTGAACAGATTCTATTGTATTGTATTAGCAAGATTTGTTTGGATTTTAACAAGTACATGGATTGTCCTAATAATAATAATAAAATCAAAATCAAAATAAAATAACACAGTAAATAATAATAAAATCAAAATCAAAATCAAATAACACAGTAAATTATTTTTTTGGGAACAGAAACATAACTCTTATGAATAGTTTTGAGCAACAGACCAAAGCATTCAAGATTCAACCATGTGAGAAAGACAACCAAGCAAATAAAACTAACTTTAACTACATCAAAAGGAAAAGAAAGAATTTCATATAAATGACTGGGTATTGATTACAACAGTTTCCACCCAGTAAGCACAAGATCTTGAGACATTATTCAGTGCTATCAATCTATTAAAAAAAAAAAATAATAATAATAATAATAATAATAAAACAGCTTGTGCAGGCAACTGAGGCAACATATGAACATGGTTTTCTGGTCTGCTGAAAATACTCGTTCATATTATAATGGCAGATGACTAGAAATAGTTCACAATAAATAGTACAGGTATAAAGTTTCTATAAGGCAAACCACACTCATGCTATAGCTGTTCAGTTTGAAAGGGAGGATATTGCTTGGAGAATGGAACCATGTACAGATTTACGTGGTGAGGAGAAGAGTCTGATTTTTCAGTTCATTACCAAGTTAATACACTAAATGCCACAGAGCAGGATCCTGAAGAAAACATGAGGGAAGCTGTTGTGCCACAGCAAACGGTTCTATACTTTTTCTGGGCTGCAGCAAACATTGTCTCATCATGCAAGAATACCACATCACAGAACCTGAGAAGAAAATTAGCAACTAGCCAATCAGTCCATATGCCACTCAAACGTTGAAGTACAAATAAACCCCATCCAATTTTCCTGTACATCATTGAAAAAACAGATAACAATTCTCCTACTAATGACCCAACTGCACATTCAGAAAACTATTCACAGCATTGATTACCGTCATGTTCACCCATCTAGAAACAAAAGGACTACTATCACATTCAGAGAGTGGAAAACTACAATCACATTGAACTAAGAACTTAATTAACTCTATATTGACCTCAAGATTTGCATAACCAAACTCTTACACATAAACCTTGGAAAGCAAGAGGTTTGCATAACCAAAGTCTTGGTCATAAACCTTAGAAAACAAAAGGTGGAAAACCAACTTACAAAGGGTCAAAGTTTAGATTATGCAAATTCTACTTGCATAATGCCTTCCAACTTTCCTCTCCCAGAAAACTGACGTACAGCATAAAGTAAATAGTTCCAAGTTTAAACAAACATTTATGATTCATTGGTTTTGTTTCTAACCTTGTCATCATTAGTATGTTTAAACTTCGCATATGAAGTATAGAACATGTGAAGATGGTTGCAGAAGCGCAGCAGTACTGAAGCAAGGTAATATACAGTATCAGACCAAAAAGGTATTACTTTTCAGTATCATAGAATACCTGAAATTCTTTAATCAGGCTCATTTGCTTCATGTCTACAATAGCTAGATGACCCTCGTGTCCACCAACCATCATGTATCCAGCCTGTACAGACCGAGATCTGTAGATGAGTTCAGATTCAGTGATAAATATCAAAGTTCAGAGTTTGATACAGAGTCTTGTTGTCTAGCTTATAGAGTTTCTTGGCTTCTTGTGTCTTCCAGAGTTTTCTTGGCTCATGTTTTAGTTTTCCTAATGCATTTTTTTGTCAGCCATTAATATCCTAGAAGTGTTAACTACAGTGATCAAGTGTTAGATCTATTTAGCGTATCTTCTGTAGCTCAGTAAAATGGGTCAATATGTATTGCTGGAAATTAGTGGAATGATGAGATTCCTTGTGTTTTGTTTCAAACAATATCCCTCAAGTGATTTGTGAGAAATCTTGGTGTGATTCTGATGTGATTCCAGATTTCCCTATATTCTCTTCCTTACCCTTCAATCCCAGTTCTTTAACCATAACGCCCATTATCCCCCACAGACTATCACGTGGAAGATTCTATGATTTTAAACTAGATCCAGTAAACTAGAAAAAGGTAGTCCCAAGAAAAATAAACAGTATTAAGTTCAATCAAAGAATGAAGCCATAAAACTGTACATTATTATTACAAAATCCAATGTACTGTTAAGACTATGAGTAATTCGAAGACGTCTCCTGTTAACGGTTATAAGTTCATTACAGATTGACATATCATTGAAGGAAACTCACCTTCTCAGCGTTGGCAGCAGCTTGGTAGTTTTCAGATGTAATTCTTCTCTAACAGCTAGTAGACCCTTCAACTTTTTATCTTTCAATACCTGCAAACATGAAATCAAGATGCAGTGAAAATTCAAAACAAACCAAAATAAACAAGTAAAAAAGTTTAATGAACGCCTGAATCCCACATGCTATACCTCCAGATTAGCTTCTCCACCTCTAATACTTCTTCTTTGTTATATCCATATATCTCATCAAATCAAAAACGAATAGAGAATTTTGACTATACAAAGATGAGAAATTGTCTTCGTTAGTAGAGAATACAGAAAGGTTGTGGTCAGTTTCATCTTCTATTCAAGGTCTTTTCATCTTCTGAGCGAGAGAGAGGAAAAAAAGAAGGTCAAAATCTCACCTCATTGGATTTCTGATAGGGTTTGGTATTTATACCAAGCACTCTAAAATCTTATAGAATCAATCATTTAATAAAATCCTTGAGAATCATTTGGTTTTTGAATATCACCAAATTTGGAATGACTTTTTAAAATCTTAATTGAATACCACAAGATTTTAAAGGATTTTTTAAAATCCTAGAGTAGTTTCATATATACATCATTCCTAAAGTAGTCATGGGGGTGGTGATTAGCAGTCTAGCTGAGTACATCAGAATAGTTGCAATGAGGGGATCACCGGCGGGTACATATGTAGCTGATCCTTCATCTCGCGGGCTGTCACTGTTGGTTACACATGCCATTATATTGAAATGAAAATCTGTAAATTTATCATCCTGTGATGCTAAGCTTTTCAAAATTTTGCTTGGTGTTGCCTTGAAGAACTCCTTCCGTGCTGCAGCAGTGCCTCTCTTTCTAGTGAATGAGATCTGGTAAGCAACTTGTCGGCTGGTTGCCTTGGGTTGGCATGAATTGATGGACATCTGCATAGACACCCTTCACAATGAAGTCGGGTGAAGCTCTTGGTTTTAGTTTTAAAAGCTTAATTCTTCCTCTACTTGAACAATCTCTTGTGGCAGGATGTGCTGATTTCTATAGGGTTTTTTTGACAATGATGTCCTCACATGAGATTTCAAAGAGGTGTTCCTCTATTTCTCCCATTAATACAGCTGCGGTATGATCGCTTTCATCCTCTATGAGAATCACAATTCTATGCCTGCATTTGTACACAGAACTGCATACTTCTGTAGCTGAATTTGTAAGAAAATGGCATTTATACAGTGTTATTGGACACAAGTGCGGGGTAACAAACTAACAATTAGTGATTCAATTCCCATACATCACAAACTAAAGGGTAAAAACTACTCATACCTGTCACTGCTTAGAAGGTATTGGTTCAGAATGGAAATGGTGTTCAAATATGGATTACATGCTAAACCAGTTTCCTTAATTCTCGTGTATTGAGCTTATGCCACGTACAGGCAGCCCCATACATAGATATAAGTTTGGAAAACTGGATTACATATCTTTAGATATATTGCACACATTGCAAATTTCTGCATATCAACAGCAAGGCTAATGCCTCCCATAACCGAGCTTGCGGTTCAAATTTGCCTCACCAAAGCTTTCCTCTGCCTTTGCCAGGTTTCTTTTTGCAACTGCGTGATCTACCTCAGCAACAGACAGCCTCTCCCTTAACCTCTTTATTTCAGTCTTCAAAGCATCATCATCCTCTCTGAGTTTCTTCAATACTCCTTCCCTCTCCCTAAACTTCTTCATTCCCAAAGCTGATTGAACATAAGGCTCCAGCCAACTCAAGTCGAATCTGAAGGTCTCAACCTCCTCCCACAAAACTTGAAGGTGCTCACATGGATCATGCTCACGTGGATCCTCCATCATATCCTTAACCTTTGTAGTGTTCAGAAAATGCAATAGTCGACCCAAAGCTGTGAATGCCCATCCACTAAACATGAGACTTCTTTTCCTCCGGAAGCTAATCAACGAAGGATGCCATGACCAGACTTCTTCCAGCAGTGGAACAAAAGCTTTATCTACTTTCCCTAATCCCCTGAAATCTACAAGCTCGCCAACTGGGGTCAGTGGGGTGGAGGGAGCTTCATCGTTGTCCTCAACTATGGGAGGGCTAACTGGGCTATCAGTCTCCTGGTCAGGAAGCACTTGATCAGATCTTGGTTCTATTTTCAAGCTTCGAACTTTAACAGAATCAACATTTGGTCGAACAGGGTCAGAATTTATTGCATCCTGAAAAGCAAGCGTCTGTTCATTACTAAGTGATGTATGTGTGGTTGAAGCATCTGAATATTTCACAGATTCCACATCTGAAGACTGACTTTGAAGTTCCTGCTCAAGAAAGGCAGTTTCTTGGTCTTTTAAAACCTTAATGTCAGCTTTACTGACTGCAACCTCAGCTTCAACAATACATGTGTCATCCACGAGATACCCTTCATTCGGGTCAAAAAGCTCACTCAGAGGCATGAATGATGTGAAGCCCCAGTCACTTTTTTTTTCACTGAACTGATGCTGAGTGTCTGTAAATCCAGATAAGAAGGATAAAAAAACACATAAAAAAGAATGCACATATCATAGAAAAAATTTCAGCGCATATATGATCATAATCAATTAATCATAGAGCAAGCCATCAGCAAGTAAAAGTCCTTGAAAGAAGATTGTTACAAAACTTAAAAAACCAAAAAGAAGTAATGAGCCAATGTACAGTGTTTGGTTCACTTATCAAATTCACTGATATAAACAGCAGAGATTAACGTAGTACTTTATGACTTCATGTAAAAAAAAGGAAATCAGACATTGAGTTGCAATCCAAAGTAGAATCATTCTACTGCATTAAGAAATCAGCTTGCAATCGAATAAGAGACAAAGGCTCAAGCATAAAAGTGAGATAGACGAACAAGATGAAGAAGATAGTAAAGTAAAGAAGAAAAATACCTATTGTTATCGATTTGTCGCTGTTAAATTGATTAACGACAGTCAAGGTGAACTCGGCATATCGACTCCACCCGGATGGTAACTTTGAAGCATCTGCAACGTTCAAGTACATGGACAAGTATTGCCTCCCATTGCTCCCTTTTGGATACACCACGATCCGCCTGATCAAAACCAGCCAAGTAAGTGATCAGTACTATACATATAAGAAATCAAAAGTAACAAAATTGATTATACGAGAATGTCATGTGAGATACGTATACCATTTGAAATCCCCGACGACAAAACCATCAGAGTAATGTCTCCGGGTTTTGATCTTAGAGAAGTTGTCGATTGTCCAGGTGTAGGTCATGGATATAAGCTCATGACCCTCTTGCTGGTTATACATTCTTGTACCTACTTTAACCAAACCAAGCCCGTACAGGTGATCAACCTCATACATATTAGTATAACAAACGCAGCAGAAGCTAGGTTAGATTCAGAAAAAACTATAATATGCATACCTTTTTTTGAGTTGAATACGCTTGCGGCTTGCCACAGAGAGAGAGAGTGAAGGAGAGTGAGTGTGGGTGTGGAGGAAGGTGATGGAGGAGGACTTATATCCATGTAGTTGAGTTGAGATATGTGGATGGCTGCCTCCTGTCCGTACTAGGACGTAATTGTAGGGCTTTACCGACATGCGACGAGGTGAAGTGGCTCGCCACAGCGCCACAAACGCATTTGCGCTCAGGGATCACTTAGGCCCCACTCAAGGGGAAGACTCCACTTGTGGCGGTTGCGGAGTTTGTAGCGGGGATTGGGTAAGTGGTCACACTCATGAAAACAGCTTCCTGTTGTAGTATATATGATTATTGTTGTCATAGTTTATATGTCTATATCATGTATAGGATATGTACTTGAGTATAAAGAGAGGTGCTTAAGTGTAAAGATAGGTATAGTGACTTATATGATAAGCTTTATGCCAAAGGGGAACAAGCATGGTTATCTCTATCATCACAGCCACAATGCCACAATGTAAAGCTAGAAATGGAGCTGTCATCAAGCATCTCACACCTCAATTGTATTCCTATAAATACCTCCTTGTATGAGATGAATAAACACACTTGAATCTCCATTTTCTGAAACATTGTTATGTTCGTTTTACAACACGTTATCAGCACGAATAGCTCTACGATTTGGATTGCAGATTGACAAGAGGAGAGGTGAATAACTCTTGGGTTGCAGAGAAGAGGCAGTTCATCATTCAATCAACTTCACTCTACCAGCTCTACAACCAAGTAGGTTTTTCCAAACAAAAACCGATTTTGCTGTTTCATTTTACCTACTGTTCTCTGTGTTCCAGTATTTATTTGAAATAGTAAATCAACTCCAAAACTCACCAAATTTTGTATGCTGGAGCCCCTGTGTGTTTACTGCATCTCTGTAAATTTTCATATTTTTCTGGGTAGTTTTGCTTAGTGTTTCAGTTCGTCTTTCGACTGTTGTTCAGTAGGAACTGCAGTCATGATTTATGACTTTTGTTGAAGCATCTAGTTTAACCTAATCCTCTATGAGAGACACTTATTTCTCTTGCACTATAATTGGCATAATTGAATGAGAAAAAAAAGGAAAATCAGTAGCTTTTAATTTAGCTATCAACTTCTTCAGTTCATGTATATTGTGGCAAATATTTATATATACTTGTTTGGACTTTGTGATAATGATACATCTTTCCTTCATTATTTATTATGATAATGTTTTGTGGTGTTACCTGCTCATATTAAATTTAAATATTTTACCCGCTTAAATTCTTTGCATTAGAATATATATGTGCGGAATGCAGGTACTTAATGAACCAGAAGTTCACACATAAATATTGAACCAGAAGTTCATACATAAATATTGAACCAGAAGTTCACATGCACGTATCGAACCCGTAGTTTCGATAACATTGAAAGGTTATGAATCTTTCCAAGTAGGCGCACCCAATTCGATGCGATGTCTAGGCAAGATACAATGAGGCTGTGTACTTAAGAGAGCCTCGCTCCACCCAAACCTCATACTCTTACCTGGTCGTATTTAATTGGAGTTACCAAAAGGGTTGAGTAATAACTTTTCATTCATTGGCAGACCAGCTTGAGCCCAGCAGGCCCACTCTCCCTCTGCGGGACCTAGCAGCCCAGCAGGCCTCATACACCATTTGAATTACGCATGAAAGGCCGGGTCACAAGCCCGCAGACTAAGCCCGATAGGCTTCACTATCAAGCCCACTCCTTTGGTCCAACAGAATCAAATAAAAAGGAAAAATGATTTGATATTGTAAATAGTTTCACCATATTTAATGTGTAATTAATTGCCAGAAGCATTTATTCACATAATTGTGTGATAATTAATATGTTATTTTACTAGCATGCAATTAATATCTCAATTGATTTGTGATTTTTATTTATCCAATTTGTGAGATTATTTCAATTTGCTCAATTCAATATTATTGTGTTACTTGTCTAAATTTTCGCACTAGAATATATGTATAGAAAATGCAGGTACCCAATGAACTAGAAGTTCTAAATGAACCAGTAGTTCATACATATATCGAACTTGTAGTTTCGATAAGTTTCAATAATGCCGTTTAAGAAACTTGAAGTTTCCTTCATAAATTCACTACACACGATAAAACCAGTAGATTTTACATGTCTAATCCAATTTTTTATACCATGTTATAGAACCTGAAGTTCTCATTACTTGCTTATGGATGATATTACCCAAAGCACTAATATTATTTGTTCCTTTCCTGTAAGAAAGGTCAAATCTCAACATGTTTGACTTTGTTGCTTTGGAGGTCTCCAGAAGAAACTATCTAAAGTGAACTCAAGATGTGAAAATTCATCTGATTGCAAAGAAGATGAGATCAACAATCAATGCTAACAATGTCGTCATTGAGGCTTTTAATATGAGTGCCATAATTTTCAAAGGAAACATAGGGAGAAAACACTCCAAGTTGAGTATCCGATGAAGAGGATACACAGACTCTTTGGGTCGCTCTAGAAGAGCACTTTCACCATCAAATGACCATTTTCTTGCTTGAAGCAAGACATGATTGGCAGAACGAAATTAGTCCAAGAGGCCATGTAATCAGGCTCCACGTGGCCAAGGCCCACGTGGTAGGAACCATGATGCCATAACTCAGCAAGCCCGAGTTGAAAGGAACACTGGTTCGGCCCGCTACCACCAGAATTAGCATGATCTTTGTTATCAATGTGGAGGAATTGACTGCTGGTCCCGCACCTGCTGTGCGATAGCCTAAGCAGTAGATGAGTATTACGCCGGTCGCGGAACTCGAAATACCAACTTTATTAAAAGGTCATTTCCTATCGATTCCACACTAGAGATCACAGATTTTCAGGTAGTTACTGAACATACCGAGGATTAGAACTCGAAGACATGAGTATAATTAGCCCCCTGTGCCATATCTATTTCATCTTAATGAATGAAACATCTTCGGATTTTGGTGATTTATGTTTTCAATTATTTTGGATTATAGAAATGTGGTTATGTTCGAATATATTTAATTCAATAAACTTATTCATACATGTGATCCATTGAATTAAACAAATGAATAGGCATATTCTGTGGGGAAGTTTGTTGTCTGGTTAAAAGTGCTATTACGCACACCATACTCCCAGATCGGAGATATTTTTCAAACTTATTGTCTATTCATACCTCTGTGACAACCGTATCAGGCCAATCCAACCTGATAGAGAGTTATGGCAAAACCCACTATATGTTGTCCAATGGTACTGAACCTACCATTAATGAGGCCTTATAATATCCACGTTCCAGAAGAACGTTATTGAGTATTAAGGATATTCGAACCAACGGTTATCACGCTGAAACCACTGAGAAAAATGAGTGTAATATCTTTGCATAACCTCCAAAGTGTGTGGCCAGAAGCGTACATTGGAGAAATTGGAATCTGTTAGCTAGAAGCTAACTAATTCAAGCAACTACTTGCTATGGCATGACCGTTTGGGACACCCAGGTCAAAGTATGATGCACCGTATCCTCAATTCATTGCAGGTGCATCCCCTTATGAATAAGGGACTTGTATATAATGACACGCTATGCCATACTCGTTAAGAATATTTAATACTAGACCATCATATGCAAAGACTAGTACATACACCACCATTTTTCTGCACAGAATGCAAGGGAAATTTGTGGACATATCCAACCACCATGTGGACCAGTTAAATATTAATGGTTTTGGTTGATGTATCAACAAAGTGATCACATGTTACACTATTGTCCGCAAGAAAACGCTGCTTTTGCTAAACTCTCACCCAGATCATGAAATTGAGGGTTCACCACTCGGATTATCCCATAAAGTCTATAAGACTTGATAATACCGGAGAGTTTACATCGAAGTCTTTCGATGATTATTAATGCGCACCAAGCTTCTAGTTTTTGCGTGGGGCTATGCAATCTTGCATGCAGCTATGTTGGTCCAGTTGAGGCCCATTGCTACCCAACCTTACTCCGCGTTACAGTTGGTGACTGGGTACGAACCTGATGTTTCGCACTTACGCGCATTTGGGTATGCAGTCCGCGTGCCAATTGTGCTGTCACAACGTACAAAATTGGGTCCTCAACAAAGGATGGGCGTGTATGTCGATTATGAATCCCATCCATTATGTGCTCTTTAGAGCCCTTGACAGGCGATCTCTTTACCGCTAGATTTGCGGATTAATTGTCACTTTGATGAGACAGTCTTCCCGCCGTTAAGGGGAGATAAGAACGTTACCGTTCCTGATGAACGACGTGAATTGACGTAGAATGTCCCCACTATGTCTCATCTTAATCCCCAAACCACACAATGTGATAATGAAGTGCGGAGAATTCTAGATCTACAGAGTGTAGCCCAAAATATGCCAGACGCTTTCTCTGATCTAGCTAAAGTGACGAGATCACATATACCTGCTGCAAATGTGCCTGCAAGGATAGATGTCCCTGTAGGACACGTCGCCCCAGATGGACGAGGTACGACCATGGTGGCTAACCAGTCATATGTCCCTGCCCAGAAGTGAGGTAGACCATTAGGTTCGAAGGATTCTTATCCCCAGAAGAGGGTATACTTGGCACAAACGAATCCTCTTGACATCGCAATCTCAAACCGATTCATCTCACGAGATAAATCCGGATTATGGGTATGTCCTAGAAGAGACCATGTTGGGGGACGCTCCAACATTTGAACCCACTCCCGAGAATAGAGAAATCTCGGTAAATTTAGTGAGATTTGGAATCGGATTGAGATTATCATCGATGATATATTTGTATTCGCAGTAGCTACCGAAATTATAAATAGCGATGACATCGAACCTCGCTCCGTTGATGAATGTCAACGTAGAGACGACTGGCCAAAAAGGAAATAAGCAATCCAGGTCAAATTAGATTCCTTGACAAAGAGAAAGCTAGGTGTTTGGATCTGTTGTTCCTACACCTCCCCGTGTTAAACCCGTAGAATTTAAATGGGTATTTGTAAGGAAGCATAATGAGAAAAACGAGATTGTGATACACAAGGCTCGTCTAGTGGCGCAAGAATTTTCTCAACCCCCTGTGATTGATTACGAGGAGGCGTATTCTCCCGTAATGGACGTCATAACGTTCCGCTACCTTATCAGTTTGGTAGTTTCCGAAAAACTGAATATGCAGCTTATGAATGTGGTCATAACTTATCTCTATGGGGATCACGATACAGAGATATACATGAAAGTTCCTGAATGACTTAATATACCCGATGCAAATAGTTCTAGACCACGGAACACGCTCTTCATTAGTTTTGAGGCGTTCACTTTATGGATTGAAACAATCCAGACGGAGGTGGTATAACCGTCTAAGTGAATATTTAATCGGGATGAGATATGTGAATAATAAACTATGCCCATGCGTGTTTATTAAGGAAGCAAGTTCCTCGTTTGGAATTGTGGCGGTCTATGTCAATGACATAAATTTGACTGATACTCCTGAAGAGATCAAGGAAACCGCAAAACACCTGAAGTCGGAATTTGAGATGAAAGGCCTTGGGAAACAAATTATTGTCTCGACCTGAAGTCTGAGGACAGTGCAGATGAAATTTTGGTCCACCAACCAAATTACATCTAGAAGATGTTAAGATGCTTTAATGAGGATAAAAGCAAGCACACCCATGGTCGTCTGAAGTCTAGAGAGAACCGTATCGTCCTGCAGATGATAACGAATAGATATTGGTGCCAGAAGTCTCATATCTAAGTGCAATAGGCGCATTATTGTACTTGGCTCAATGCCCTAGATAGGACATCTCATTTAAAGTGAACTTGTTAGCTAGATATAGCTCTGCGCCAACACGCCGCCACTGGAATGGCATAAAAGACATTTTTCGCTACCTTAGAGGTACGGCGGATATGGGCTTATCCTATCCCTACGCATCAAGGAATGGATCACCCCCTTGATCCTCAGAATGATGCTTACCTTGTTGGATATGCTGATATAGACTATCTATCAGACCCGCACAAGGCACGTTCCCAAACTGGTTATGTCTTTACCATTGGGAATACTGCAATTTCTTGGAGGTCTACGAAATAGACACTTGTTGCTACCTCTTCGAATCATGCTGAGATTCTAGCTCTTCACGAAGCAGTACGTGAATGTATATGGTTGAGAGCCATCACAAAGCATGTTCAAAGCACATGTGGCCTGCATTCCACCACTAATGAACCAACCACTATCCACGAGGATAATGCTGCTTGCATCGAGCAAATGAAGACAGGTTTCATCAAAGGAGACAACACCAAACATATTGCACCAAAGTTTTTCTTCAATCAGCAACAACAAGAGCATCAGAAGATTGAGGTCAAGCATATTCGATCTGAAGACAATCGTGCAGACCTCTTCACTAAGTCACTACCAAAGTCTACATTCCAGAAGCATGTACAAGGTATTGGTCTACGTAAATTATCTGAATTACCTAACATGTAATTTTCAGGGGGAGTTGAAATCAGGGGGAGTATCCAGAAGCATACCCACTTGACCATCGTGTACTACTGGGGTTATTACCTGGCAAGGTTTTAACGAGGCACATCTTTAGCATGGTCGCTCCATCCTGAAGATGTTTTGATTCAACATATATGCAATTGCTCATCTTTTCCCTTCGACCACGGGTTTTTTCCACTGGGTTTACCGGGCAAGGTTTTGGTGTAGCAAATCTAAATGCATCCCTCTCGTAGACATACTACCTACTTATGATGCTGATAAGAAGACTCCACTTATCTTCGAAGCTATGATATTGCTACTCCACACTCATGCGCGTTGTGCTCTTTTTCTCCTTCGACCAAGGTTGTTTTTCCCACAGGGTTTTTATTACTTGGCAAGGTTTTTGACGAGGCAACTTAAAAGCGCACTGCCTAGGCAACACTATTGACATGAAATATCCAAGGGGGAGTGTTGTAGTATATATGATTATTGTTGTCATAGTTTATATGTCTATATCATGTATAGGATATGTACTTGAGTATAAAGAGAGGTGCTTAAGTGTAAAGATAGGTATAGTGACTTATATGATAAGCTTTATGCCAAAGGGGAACAAGCATGGTTATCTCTATCATCACAGCCACAATGCCACAATGTAAAGCTAGAAATGGAGCTGTCATCAAGCATCTCACACCTCAATTGTATTCCTATAAATACCTCCTTGTATGAGATGAATAAACACACTTGAATCTCCATTTTCTGAAACATTGTTATGTTCGTTTTACAACACTTCCAACCTTTTTCTTATTTTTCACAATTTCCTCTTGAGATTTCGAATCTTATATTATGTTACAAATTGTCATCTCAAATTGTCTTTGCCACAATTATTTTATCTCTACTGTAACAATTATAATTAAAAATTCTAAATTGTTTAAGGAAAACTGAAATTGAGAGAGAATTGAGTCGTACTTTCATTGATAATAGAAGCCTCTTTATATAGATCATTACAAAGCATAGAATCAGAGTTGTACAAGGAAACGTAATATTACATTAATTGGATATCTCTAAAATTCTCCGATATTATCTCTAATTCTAATCATATTACCACTAGGTCAAGTAACCTAGAGTTTGGGCCAGACATATATTCTGGATTTACTTAAACACTCCCCCTTGTGTCCCCCAAACGTGGTGCTCCTCTCGTTGCCTCATTAAAACTCTTGCCGAGTAACAAAAACCCTGTGGGACAAAAATAACCTTGGTCGAAGGGGAAAAACAGCACAACACACCCTTCACGTTTTGAGACCATACATGTAGACATCTCCCTCTGATGACTACGGTCATGGGAGTTCGGATAACTTCCGCAAACGATGCTACCAACATGTTTCTTGAAAGTGGAATTTAGGCAATGACTTAGTGAGCAAATCTACCATACTGTCCTCAGATCGAACCTAGTTCGCTTTGATCTTGAGGAAAGTCTGCTCTTGCTGATTATGCTTGGTGTTGTCGCTTTTGATGTAGCCTTGCTTCATTCATTCAAAACAAGCAGCATTATTCTAAATACTCGTAGGCTCATTTCTGGTAAACTTCAAACCATAATTGTTCGAACATACGTAATTATGGATGCAATCCATATACATTCACTAACCACTTCGTGAAGAGCAATAATATTTGCATGGGTCGAAGATATAGCGACTATGGTCTGTTCTGTAGACCTCCAAGATATCGCGGTCTTACCCATGGTGAACACTTAACCAGTTTGGGAATGACCTTTGTATGGGTCAGAGAGATACCCAATATCAGCAAAACCTTCCAAAACACATGCATGTCGTTTTGGGATAGGGATAGAGGACGCAGGCCAGTGTTGGCGGCATTCCTGGTGTGTGATGGGTCCGAATCCATCGTCTCTCTATAAGGATAGAACAAGCTCATATCAATCGTACATCTCAAGTACCGAAAAATATCTTTTACACCAATCTAATGGCATCGCGTTGGCGCAAAGCTATATCTAGCTAACAAGTTCAAGGTAAATGAGTTGTTCGGTCTTGTGCATTGAGTTAAGTACAATAATGCGCCTATTATACTTAAGTAAGACACTTCTGCCTCTAGCACATCTTTATCATCATCCTTTGGACGAAGAGGATCTTTTTCAGGATCAAGACTACTGACGATCATGGGGGTGCTTGAACGCTTGACCTTGTCAAAAGGCCTAAGCATCTATCAACACGTTGCTCAAGTTCCAAACTGAGACATAATCGTGTTTTCCCAAGATCTTTCATCTAAAACTCGGATTTCAAGTGTTCAGCAGTTTCCCTTGACTCTTTAAGGGCTTCCAATGAAGATCATGTTCAACATGAACCGCGATAGAATCCGAAACTTGTTATGGAAAAGCGCGCGGGCATATCCCTTCCCAATCAAATAGTCACTTTAGTTAGCATTTCAACCTTATTGTAAACGCACTCGGTGGTCTAAAGCCACTTGGCTTAGGTAAATTAAGTTCACCATGAACCTTCATGTATATTCCGTATTTAGATTCTCATAGAGATACGTAGTGACCACATTTGTAAGCAGTGGCGGATCCATGATTTTTTCTTAGGTAAGGCAAGATTCAAATTAAGTTAGTAAGATATAAAAAAATAAAATAAAATAAAAAAAGAAAAATAATGTTTATCAATACTAATTGCTAACTCCATAAAAAAAAAAAAACTACATTACAAGTTTTCAATCAACGAGACGGTAATTGTCCACGGCGCGATCTCATATTTTGAAAACGCTGCATTATAGCATCATTACCAATGCTATTGAATATATCTTTCTCAATGTAAACAAGCAAACTATCATTCATCCATTGATCTCCCATTCTATTACGAAGTGGATTCTTCACAATGTTCATTGCCATAAAATAATAAAATGCATACAAATGGATAAACTAATTCTAATTTGATGATGTTCACTAGTTCAGTAGCATAAATGGATTGTGTTAATAAAGTTCAGTAGCATAATTTGATGAAATCCAATAGCATAAATATAGTCAGTAGCTATGTAAACGTAATTATAGGAATCAAAGCATCATCATCATCAAAGGATTCAAAGCATAATGGGTCAAGCTGTCAATGTGAAGGACGTAATAAGCCCTGGACTTTGAGACATTGAAAAGTTTCAAAGCATCATCATCAAACGTCACGATCCAAAAAAAAAAAAAAACTTACTTGATTGTCTATGGATCAATTTCAATATTCAATTCTTCAATTGTCAAACGAATCTAAAGAATAGGGCTAAAGAGAGATATGGAAGCCCTCCAAAATTGGGAATTTGGGACTTGGGAGAATGATGTAAGTAGCAGACAAATCGACGTCAATTCCAAGTCCTATTTGAACTGTGCGTTAGGTTTTTTTTCTTCCCTTATTTAGTTTTAAAACGACGTCGTCTTGGCCTATTAAATGAAAATATCAAAACGACGTCGTTTTGAGTTGCTATCAAAGAAAAGAAAGAATGTCGCGTTGTAGACGTCTTCTTCCCCAAATTCTTCTGGTTTTTGCTCTTTTCTGCCATTTTTCCATGGCTTGCCTACAGCCAACCTATATAATCCAAGGTAAACAAAAAAAACCCAGCCTAGGCAAGTGCCTAAGCTCGCCTATATGTGAATCTGCCACTGTTTGTAAGCTGCATGTTCAGTTATTCAGAAACTACCAAATTGACAGGGTAGTGGAGTGCAATGACATCCATTACGAGAGAATATGTCTCATCGTAGTCGATTCCAGGGCGTTTTGTGAGAAGCCTTGTGCCATAAGGCGACATTACCATATCTTTTTCTCATTACGCTTTCTAACGAAAACCCATTAGTCAATAGATTTTATGTTAGGAGGTGTTGGCATCACTGGCTCGAAAACCTTCATCTTCTTTAGAGAATCCAACTTAACCTAGATCGCATCTTTCCATTTAGGCCAAATTTCTCTACGTTGACATTCATTCATCAACGGAGTGTGGTTCAATATCATCGGACTCAACAAACTCATGCGCGACTATGTCATCAATTATGATGGAGTTTGTATCCCACATGGCCGGGCCGGGCTTTGAGCCTGTGGGCCTTGCGGGCCTCCATCGGCCCACTTGATCCATGGGCCAAATGATGAGGCCTATACTCCACTAAGCTAGCAAACTGACATCTGTCGAAAATCTGGGGGGATCCGGACCCCTTTAGGCCGAATTAAAGTTTCGTGATAGGAGCATAAATGCGACAAATATGATGTGCAATCCTTTACACTTTTCTTAGTTATTTCCTTTAAAAAGTCAGTTTTAACTTTGTTTTCTTTTTAGGTTGTTTGTGTAGTGATTCAAGAGAAATAGAAGCTTAAAGGGAGCAATGAGGCTATGGAACATAAAGTACTGATGCAGAGGACTAATTTTGATCAACCTTTTAGCCAGAAATTACAAGGGAAGTCCACGGAAATCATTGTGCAAAACAGTTGCTGCAAAGCAGAAAACTGCAGTTTCAGAATCAGCTTTCTGGGAACGGTTTTGAGGAGCAATTCTTGCATCATTCCAGCTGCAACTTTGCAGAAAGGGCCAGCAATCTTTGAAGACATGATATTATACTTTAACTAGAGCCAAAGAACTGGTCAGAAGCATCAACGAGGCAGCAGGAAATCAAATTCAAAGTAAGATTCCCGATAAGGCAGAAACTGTCAGCTTTTCACGAAGCTTTTTGGGAGATCTTTTGCGGCGATTTAATTGGAGTTTTTCCAGAAGTTTGTTGATCAATCTAGAAGATATGATGTCATAGAACACGTGGGAGTCAAGAACCATCCAGAAACTTGTCAAGACGAAGTCGTTCCTTGTCCAAGAAGGAAGCTTCAGAGTCAGAAATTGAATCCTAGTCAAAACAGGACAGTTTGGCAGATATCTTCTATGGACGGATTTCTTGGGCATTTTTGGAAGGATATTGCTGCTGAAAATATGAAGGAGAGTCCTAGAATGATTCATCAAGAATTTGGGAAGATTATTAAGCCTTGGAAATCATTTAATTGTGCACCAATCAGAGTAATCCTCAAGCAACTAGGGGAGGTTTTCAAAGCAGAATTGGAAAAGGAAACTTGAGGGTGCTCCACATATATATAGAGCAGCAGAACATGTTGAAAACTACCACCCTACAACGCCATCTTCTGCCATAAACCCTAGCACACAAAATCTTGAAATTCCCAAGTCCTCCAAGAGCAAAAACCGTGCACACCATCATCCACCTTCATCAAGCCTTGCCGTGTACTATCTTGAAGGGAGTTCTTGCGTTCAAGGCTGCCTAAAAGTGAATTCGTGGCTCTCATCTTCTGCCCTTTACGGTTTTTATTTTCTTGTAATTCAAACTTATATGTTTCTAGTTGTGAATTTTGAGACAATGTGTGGCTAATCTACTTTTGTTAGGGGCGAGGTTTGAAGCCCCTAAGATATGTTTTTGACAATATTTTGATTCCTAGTTTTGTGATTGCTTTGTGGTGAAATTGTTTATTTGGTTTTGGTTTACAGATAACTCTTGCATGTTTATGTTTTATGAATGCGCACATAAAATATTATGATCATGTGAGTGGGGCTAGAAATAGGTATTTTAATCTCCTAAACGGTTAATAATGCTTATTTCAATGGTAGTAAAACCTATAGGACAATAGGTGAAACCAAATAAAAAGGATTGCATGCTAGGTAGGCGTTCCACACTAGTTTTGCATACTTGTTTCGATCAAACTTCCACATGTGATTAATGCTTAGAATGAATTGTTGATAGGATAGCGTTCTATACCTTGATTGTTTATTCTAAAGGCTTAGTAATGGTGTGTTCATCTTGCTTAAGTAATCTAGGGAAGTAATAAGAACTTATGCATGCATTCATGGTTTGTTCTTGATTGAAACCTTTTTCACGACTTAGTAATTGAAACTAGGATGATAAATTTGTCTCAAGCATATTTTGGTGGTGGATTTCCGAGTTCCTAACATCTTCATCCATATCTTTCAATCTTAAACTCAAAATCATTTTTCTTTACTTTATTTTCTGTTTATTTTCGTTAAAAACCCAAAAACCTCCAGTTTAGTGTGTTTCAGGATTGCAACGCCTCTGCAATCCCCCTCTCTGTCCCTCCATCTTTCTCTCTTTTCTTTTTGTTGTTTGACGTTTTCTTTGGTTTAGTTCAGATTTTGTTATTCTTTTTTATTTGTTAGTTTAGTTTTGTTTTCTTTTGTGTGATTAATATAGCTACCCTCAATCTCTGGCATCGTACGATCCTTGCTTATCCTTTACTACTGACGACTACATCATTGCAGGGTTAAATTGAGCGTCTATTCTGGGCATATCATTTCGCCCCTGTCCCTTATATATTTCAAGGTTCTTATGGAGCTTGCGAGTCATCGATCTCTAGCGGAGTAGCGGTCGGCCATAGTCTCCATCTTTGAGTTATAATTCTAATTAACCCCAAAACCCTAATCGCTGATGTCGTTGATTTAGATAACGGTTTACCTAATGCAGAATGAATCTTAATTCCGCAGTTGAGGTCTAGATATAGAGAGAGAGTTTGGTTCATGATTCCACCTAGGTGTTTCTTTTTGATTTTTTAGAGCCATGCCTCTCTGTCGTCACCAAACTCTATGAAAATGATTTTATGCATGGCTAGTTAATTAGTGCACTAAAAGACTTAGGTTCTTATGCGTTGTTTCAGTTAGTTGTGATCATAAGCTTTGACATGAGATTGCTTTATTCAAATGGTTGATTTATAAATGCAAAATACTTGTTCATTGTTTCTAGTATTAGTATGATGAAATTTAATTGTTGTTACTATTTTTAATGTTGTAGCTAAACAATATAATTGTAAGCCTCAGATCGACAAGTACGTACAGACATTATCAAAGATGTTGTGCAAGAAATTTATGGTCAGACAGATCTAGTAATCTTCCAGACGAAGTTGCTCGTCATATTCTTTCCTTCCTCGGTGTCAAAGATCTCGCTTGTGTAGGTATTGTGTCCGGTATTGTGTCCAAAAGAAGCAGAGTTTCATCTGTCAGTTCCATTTGATGCAAGTTGTGCAAAAACCAACCACAAGATAGCAGAGCTGATGATGTGTTTCTGGAATAAATACCTGTTTCAGCGTGGTGATAATAAGATGCAGCGCTTCTACATTGATTGGAATTTCTTTACACGCTACACTGCAAATAAAGTGTCTGAGGAGCAATATCGAATAAACTCATGGATTCAAAATGCAGTAAGGTGTATTGTTGAAGTGCTTGACCTTAATTTCACAGCATGTGGTGGATTCACGTTTGTGCTGCCGTCTTGCCGATATCATTAACAATCTTTTAAGTCTCTAGTAAAATGCTCGACTGAGATGACTCTTGAAGCACCACCAGTATCTTTTTCCTGCAATCTCTATTACTTGCAGTTGACTTTCGTTAAAATAGTAGATGAGAGGTTTCGCAAGTGAAACTCAACTAGCTGCAAATGCATTAAGGAATTACAGCTTATTCAAGTTAAAGGGATGAAACATATTACCATTCAAAGCTCGTCGTTGGAATCATTTAAGTTTGTATGGACCTCATCGACCTTAATATCTCTCTCTGGTGAGAAACTTGAAAGTATTAAAATAAACTGGAACTTTTATTCTTCACCTGAGAACTGCGCGCTCATTGAAGATTTTTGCTCCAAATCTGCAAGCTGTGACATGGGTGGGCAAGGTCTTGAAATAGCCAAAATCCGGGAAAATTACTGAATTTGCAAAGAGCTCTCATTCTTCTTCAGCGGTAGATGACAAACTATTGAATAAATCTATAGCAAGTCAAAATCTGCTTTGCCTTGGTCTTCCTCAATCCTATATATTTCCTGTTGATTTCTTCAATCAGGTCATTATAATTCAAATGTAGTTGTCCATTTCTCGAAGTTGTCATACCTTTATTCTAGAAATTGTACTGCTTGTTACCATGTTGCAGTTACATTCTTCATCTAGATTTCATATGGGATATATACTGAAAATTGCAAAACCTCACTTTTGTTTACCAGCTGAAGGATTTGATCATAGACCTCTCCAGCGGGTCTAGTGAAATTGAGTTTGCAAAGTACATTCTCGAGAATGCTCCGAATGTGAAGAAAATCGTGATTCGTCATAGTCCGGTTGATGCACCAAATTTTTACTCCAAATTTAGCGACCAAATTCTAATGAACTATTAGAACCAAGTCTTAAGCTAACAAATCTATCACGACATTTCAATTCAGCACTGCTTACTCCCAAATCTGTAAATAATGTGTTTGAGCCCAAAAGTAATTTTGGTGATATCCTTTAGTGGATCTAGCACAGCGGGCCGATACCTGCGGCCCAAAAATAAGCCTATTGGGGTTTGGGTTACAGCTTCGCCCATTCCGGAATCCATGAGGAAAACGAAACCTTATTGGAGTCAAGTAGCAGAGATTGACTAGGAAACTTCAATCAATAATCCTTCTACAACAAGGAGCAGTCAAAAACCCTAGGTATATATACCAGGTTTCAAGGACGAATTAAGGATCTCTCTCATATCAATCAATCCTAGCGATTACAAAGCCTCCCCGGAGCAAACCTTCAACCTTGTTGAAACCCGGTGACCGTGCGCCAGTCCTAGTCTCTCCAAGAGCCGACTGTCAGCATCACCAGACCAACCCGGCGACCGTACTTCCAGTCCCAGTCTCCTAGCGAGCCGACTGCGAGCGCAACCGCCACCGTTACTACCAGCGAAGCAAGGGTAACGCCCTCGCAACCCAGCGAAGCTAAAGTCACGCTTTAGCGCAACCCGTGCTTTCTCCAAACTTCTCAGTGATTGCTCTGCTTAGTCTGCAATACTAAGTATCGATTCGGTGACGCGAAGAGATCACACCCAAAGCCCTTATCCGTAAGGCAGAAAGTCCTTATCCGTAAGGCTAGAGAAGAACCCTGTGGCGAGGTTGGTGCTCTCCTCGTCCACAAACGCTTGAAGAAGAAGTCAGGTCAAGGGACTACCCCGACGACTGCACCCCACGGTGCTGGCACGCCTGCGCACACGCTCAAAAGAGACAGTTTGCGAGCCAACTGGTTTTGGAGCCAAACATTTTGGCACGCCCAGTGGGACCAACTAAGTGTCTCTTCGTGAACGTTAGCCATTGGGAAGTCAAGCGAAAACCCTTACAAAAAGGGCTACGCTAACTGCTCAAAACACAAGACCTCCAGTTACAAACCGCATCCTCGCGCGGATTGTGGTGGTCTGTCAGAAGAACAAGTAATTCAAAGATTCTCTCTTTATCCCCAATTCTCCGATATGTCAACTGAACAAGGAGAGAGTCACTCGACCGCTACTGAGGGTCAAACTGTCATCACTAATCAGGCCAGTGAGCCTATCGCTACCCCTGTCTCCAATACGGTGGGGAGTGAAGAATCAGAGGATTTCGTTGAGAAGCCTATTCCAGAGGGAGCGACCGTCGAGGTTGCATGCGCGATCATCTCAGAAAACATTGAAAACCATCGCAAGAAGATGGCTGCTGATCTGAAAAGGGAGAACGCGAAAACAGATAGAATCTTACGCGAGATAAACCAGCGTATTTCCCAACAAGCTATGGAAACTGAGCAACTGATATCGCAAACTGAGAGTGCATTAAAAGCTCAAGCTATAAACATCGCAGATGCCCAGAGTCAGCAGCAGAAAAAGATCAATGATGCTCTTGCGAATCATACCAAGCAAACAGCATCAGATATGGCAGGTCTTCGCAAAGATGGAGCAACTCTCGCAACCTAGGTGGCCATGCAAAGAGCTGAGTTGAACCAAGCTAAAGAAGTGTTGAATAAGACGTTAGGAGATCCTAACGCTATCCTTGGTTCCCTGGGCCAACCATCTGGTTCAGGTAAATATGTGCCGCCAACTTAGCGGGAAAAGGGTAGCAGCAGTACCGCTACACCTGCCGCGACCGGTGCTACCACGCAATTGAGAGATAAGGAACGAGCCCTGGTTATTGGCGGCAGCAAGGAAAAAACCACACTGTCAGGTGGACAGACCGCCAGACAGAAGCAGCAGGCATCGAAAGGTGTTGAAACTTCGTCCGACTCCGCTGTGTTCATTCAGTACGACAGCGATGGGGCAGAGAATGTATACCAAGAGCTGCCAGGAAGCTATTATGGGATTGACCAGGCTGGTAACCCGGTCAAGATAACGGCTTTGGCAAAAGAGATGCCTATGCCAGCAGTGACTCTTCAACAACCACCTACAACCCGCGTTGTGCAGATGGGAGAAGGGACAGCGACTGTAAACCAAGCAATACCTGTACAGCCTGTTCGCCATACAGTGGCAATACCACCTCCTCCTCCTCCGGGTCCAGAATATGTGAGACGAGATGAGGTAGAGGAGATGATCAGACAGGCTAACCCTAGGGCCCAGATGGATGGGGTCTATGAGGGACCTTTCCCACCGCACATAATGCTCGCGCCCTTCCCCAGGGGTTATAAAAACATCATATTTGCTACCTTTTCAGGGGAGGATACCGAGAATGCGGCAACTCATATGGCCAGGTTCAGGGTACAATGCGGCCAGTACCAGAATGATGACATCCTCAAGTGCAGGATCTTTGGCACTTCTCTATCAGGGGCTGCCTTTAGGTGGTTCTCCAAACTGCGACCAGGAACGGTGGCAGATTGGCCTGCAATGGAAAAGCTCTTCCGAGAGACTTTCGGGGCCACAGAACATGAGGTAGACTTGGCTTCTCTCACCCAGATGGCCCAACAGCCCACGGAGTCCGCTGTGGCCTACCTTCAGCGCTTCCAGATTCAGAAGGCCAAACTGAATGTGATCCTGCCGGAGAAAGAGTTGATCAAGTTGGCGATCAAAGGCTTAGAGCCGCGCCAGCGAAAGAAGCAGCATGGAAGCATGATTCAGTCGATGGGAGAGCTCATCACAGAGGTGGGAAGCTTCGAACATCTCCTCAGAGAAACTGATGCCAGGAAGAATGCGTCCAGAGGGACATATGTACCAGGGAAAAATCGCACCATAGCGGCCCTGAGCTACCAGCCGGCTACGTATGATCCTTACTATCACTATCATAGTGAGGATTTGGTTCAGGAGGACGATGAGGAAGATGAGAGCGACATCGCCGCTTATGAACTGACAGGGAGAAAGAACCCAGCCTTGAAGCAACTGAAAATCTCCAAGGAACCTGTCAAGCTCAAATCGATGGCCTTCACTAAACCTGAGTTCGCGGCGTATACATATGATGCCAACAAGGCACACGAGATTCTAGATGAGATGATCGCCGCGAAGATGGTAAAGACCGACTTTGGACCCTTCCCTCGACCAGATCAGCTGAAAGGCAAGAAGTATTGTAAATTCCATAACTTGTGGAACCATAATACAGCTGACTGTGTGAAGCTCAAGGACCAGATTCAGGTATGGCTCAATAACGGTAGTCTTCAACTGGAGGCTCCAGTAACTGCAGCAGCGCTTGTTGACCTAAACCCTTTTCCTGATACTGGGATCAACATGGTCGATGTGAACTGGACCAAGCAGAACCAGAGGAAACCAACCCTGGATTTGAACACAAAGGGGCGAGAAGGAGAGCTTAACGAGGCCCCTGCCCAGAAGAAGGCTAAACCATTTGGTCAAGCTTCACCCGTAGTGTTATGCTCGCGGTGCAAGGAAGAGTGTGGCATCCAGGTGTCGCACGAAGAGGTCGAGCAGACATTTCGTTTTGGCTCTCTCCCGCCCATCAAGTGGGCCTCGCCATCGCGAAACTATCAACCTTCCAGCCCGAGAGAAAGGGAGGAATTGGGGTCACCTACAAAGGACTCCAATCTGTTCAAGAAGCTGAGGGCAGCTACGGTTGATCAGCAGACAGAGGAGAAGGCTGCAAACAAGCACAAAGACATTCTGACAAAACCCTACATACCACCTGCTTCAACCGCTACCATCAAGGAAGGGAAGTGGTACACCAGGGAGAAGGGGAAGGCAGTGGAGATAAGTCCTTCCAAAAAGCGAAAACTGCAGCGCAGGTTTGGGGAAGCCAAGCGCGCGCTCGAGGCTTTAGACCAGGGCCTGATCAAACCTTCACAATTGGTCAAATCGCCTGAGCAGTATCAGAAGGAGATGGAAGCACTTGCTGCCAAGCCATTAGTGGCCCCTCGCAGTTTGCGAAAGCAAGCGAGCTCAGCAATAGGGGCTTCTGAGCCCAGTGTTTTTTGCAGAATTACCAAGGAGAGAACACTTCCGCCAACCAGAAAGGAGAGGTCGCCGTCCAGGCGACCGCACGTCAAGCGCCGTGTGTTTCGCGATGAACCAGAAGCCAAATCCTCAGCTTTCGAGAGACTGGGGGGCAAAGATAGGACTACCGACACTTTACAGTGGAGACCTAAAAAAGTCCAGAATGTAGTAGTTGCTCCCCTAGAGGCAGATTTTGCTAGGGAACCAAAATCAGTTTGCCCTGGAAAAGCTCCCGTGGTTCAGGAGCATGAGCAGTGTGAGGTAAAAGGCCTCACTGAGGAATCCTTAGTAGACAGGTTGGCTAAACAGTTCAACACGGTTATCCCTGTCAACGAACCCAAGCTCAACCTGGAGGACGACATAGGTGAATTAGACACGTCCTGCAATATGGTTTATGTGCTCCCAGCGCGGTATGCAATACCGGTCGCGGCTCAGGAATGCGTAGAAGCTGAGGAATGTAATACACAGGCCCTGCAGATCACGTCAGCGGTCACAACATCGGTAGAAGAGACTGTCTGTCTGGAAACAGAGGACGCCAACAGTAAAGAATTCTTCATGAGCTTCACTAGGCCAACACCTGCTATGGTCCAGCACATGAGACCTTTATACATCACGACGGACGTTGGCGGTACCAAAGTTAGCAAGATCATGGTTGATACTGGAGCTGCGGTTAATGTCATTACTACTAGAACCATGCACTTGCTTGGAATCAAGAAGGAGAAGATCCAGTCAACGTCTCTCACTCTCAAGAACTTCGCGGGGACTGTAACAAAGACCTTGGGATTACTTTTCTTGCGTATCAAGGTAGGTCCAGCAGAGGGAGTTTATGCTTTCTTTGTGACAGATTGCTATGCGGCCTACAGCGCTATCCTGGGAAGGGACTGGATTCACTGGAGCTACTGTGTTCCGTCAACCCTCCATCAAGAACTTATTATGTGGAACAGGGAGACAGATAAAGCTGAGGTGATCAAAGCGGATCCTCGTCCATTCCCAGTATCCGCAAACTATGTAGATGCCAGGTACTATTTGGAGCCTATCGCTCCATTGCAAGTCAGTGGCCTCGATAACAAAGGCCGCCCTACAGGGGTGACGGCCTCTGAACTGGCACAGTGGGGGCTTACGCTCGCAAAAGAAGGCTTGGAAAGGCCTGGCCACGCTGTGCCTAAACCCTTAAACGATTAATGGATTACGACCTTCCAGAGGAAGGGATAGAGGCCCTCCACTCGCTGTACGAAAGATTATCATCATATCTAGTGGAAACAGAGGCCTATGAGCGAATCGCAACTTTGGAAATCGTTGAAGAAGAACTCTCTGATCAGGAACAAGAGGATGAGGTGGAGATTCAGCTCGCTCCGGCAGCGTTGGACGACACGCCTTCCAAAGTCAGAGACCCTACCGAGAAAGTCAATCTCGGGACAGCAGATGAGCCCATGGAAGTGGCTATCAGCGCTTACCTAGAGCCTAGCGAGAAACAGAGGCTTATCGACTTATTGCTAGAATTCAAAGACTGCTTTGCGGAAAAGTACGAGGATATGCCCGGCCTGTCACCAGACTTGGTTTGCCACCAGCTACCAACACTCCCTGACAAGAGGCCTGTGAAACAAGAACCGCGAAGAATGAATTCAGAAACTCAAATCCTCGTCAAAGAGGAGGTTGAAAAAATGCATAAATCAGGCATTATCAGGGTGGCCAAATACAATCAGTGGCTATCTAACATAGTGCCTGTCCGCAAGAAGAATGGCAAGATGAGGGTCTGCGTAGACTATAGAGACCTTAATACTGCTACACCTAAGGATGTCTACCCCATGCCGGTCGCGGATATGTTGGTAGACGCCGTTGCGCGACATGAATTATTGTCCTTCATGGACGGCACTGCAGGATATCACCAGATTCCGGTCGTAGAAGAAGACAGACACAAAACCGCGTTCCGTTGCCCTGGGTTCGCGGGCGTTTTTGAATATGTGGTTATGCCTTTTGGACTGAAGAACGCTGGTGCGACTTATCAAAGAGCCATGAACCTAATCTTCCATGACATCCTTGGAAAGATTTTGGAGGTTTACATTGATGACGTGGTTGTCAAATCTCAGAAGAGAGGGGATCACATCACAGATCTCAGGAAAGTATTCGAGCGCATGCGACAGCACAAGCTTAAAATGAATCCCGCTAAGTGCGTTTTTGGGGTTCAAGCAGGAGACTTTCTTGGGTTCATTGTCCATCAGAGGGGAATTGAGGTCCCTGAAGACAAAGCGAGCGCAGTCATCAACGCATCTCCGCCACGCACGAAGAAAGAGCTGCAGCGTTTGCTCGGTAAAATCAACTTTTTGAGACGCTTTATCTCTAACTCTGCAGGTAAGATCCAGCCTTTCTCTCCTCTGTTGAAGCTATAGGGCCAGAGCGAGTTCGTCTGGGAGCATAAACACCAAGAGGCTTTTGATAAAATCAAGGCCTACCTGGCGAGCCCACCAGTGCTCGTACCTCCTAGGGCTGGATTCCCATTAAAACTATATATTTCAGCAGCTGAGGCCTCCATTGGCAGCCTGCTCGCCCAAGACGATGAGGATGGTGTCGAACATGCCATATTCTATCTTAGTAGGACACTCACAGACTGCGAGACAAGGTACACTCCGATGGAAAAGCTGTGTCTCACATTGTACTTCTCAGCATGCAAGCTGCGCCACTACATGTTATCCTTTACCACTTGCATCATCGCTCAGACTGACTTGGTCAAGTACATGCTGTCGCGGCCTATTCTGAGAGGCCGCATTGGCAAATGGGTATTGGCTTTATCTGAATTCTCGCTACAGTACGTGCCACAAAAGGCAGTAAAGGGACAGGCTATCGCAGATTTCCTGGCACACCACCCTACCTTGGACATCCCCGTAGTGAAGGAGTTAGAGATAGCAGCTGTGACCATAACTCGGCCAGATTTAGCGCGCATCCCAGAATACGCTATTCGGTATCAAGCCACAGTCTCCTTGCAGCCCTGGATACTGTACTTTGATGGTTCAAGAACGGAAACGTTAGCAGGGGCAGGGATTGTTCTGGAGAATCCAGCGGGCGATCGTTTTTCTTATTCTTTCCAGTTGGAGTTCAAATGTACAAACAATCAAGCAGAGTATGAGGCCCTGATCATTGGCCTAGAGGTTCTGCTAGAGTTGGGAGTAAGGGACGTTCAGGTACACGGCGACTCTTTGCTTATAATCAACCAGCTCCAAGGAAAGTACAAGTGTGAAAGCTTTTTGCTTATACCCTATTTGCATCGCGCCATTGAGCTTCTGGATCAATTCGATGAGGCGGATTTGGAGCACATACCCCGTGAGCGCAACTTTGCGGCCAATGAGCTCGCTCAATTGGCTACAGGCATTACATTGAAGTATGGCGTTCGCGAGTGCATTCTGAAGGTCGAGCGCCGCACACTGCCTTCGTGGCTCGCGCGGCCTGACCCACCGGATGATCCAGTTGTTGCGGTTCTCGAGCCTATTAACGTCGATTGGCGCATTCCGCTGATTGACTACCTCAAGCAACCGGACCCTACAGCAGACAGGAAGACTCGTTTTCTTTCCTTGAATTATTTCCTCAGAGGTGACGAGCTGCGACGACGTGGAGAAGATGGCGTAGACTTTCGCTGTGTCTATGGCCGCGAAGCCAAGAGGTTGATGCGCGAAGCGCACGCGGGAGTATGTGGAGCCCATCAGGCAGGCCCCAAGATGCGTTGGCTTATCAGAAGACATGGGTATTATTGGCCCAGCATTTTGAAGGACTGTATCGCGTTCGCGAAAGGTTGCCAAGACTGTCAGGCGCATGGTCCAGTGCAGCACATTCCCAATATTCCCATGCAACCCATTATTAAACCTTGGCCTGCCCGAGGCTGGGCTTTGGATTTGATTGGGATGATTCACCCTCATTCCTCACTCCAGCATAAGTTCATCATTGTAGCCACTGATTTCTTCACGAAATGGGTTGAGGCTAGCTGAACCTTTGAAGGAAGCTTCCGGCGCTACCATTCGCCAATTTATCTTTCAGAATATTATTTGCAGGTTTGGCATTCCAGAAGTGTTGGTCTCAGACAGGGGGGCAGCATTTATGGGCGGTGAGGTAGAGAAACTTGTCAAGGACTTGGGCATCCAGTTCGTCCACAGCACACCATATTATGCCCAATCCAATGGTCAAGCAGAGGCCAGTAACAAGATTATTATCACCTTGCTCAAGAAGATGCTTGTTGAAAACCCTAGACAGTGGCACGATACGTTGTATGAGACCTTATGGGCTTATCGTACCTCCAAGAGGAATCCCACTGCTACGACCCCCTATGCACTAATGTTCGGTCATGATGCCATCTTACCTTTGGAAATCAACGTCCAGTCTCTGCGCGTCCAAGATCAGCATCACTTGATCGGGGAAGATTATGTTTAGGCGATGTGGCAAGAACACGAAGATCTCAGCGAGCAACGTTTGGCAGCTTTGGACAACTTGGTTTTGGAAAAGCAACGGATTGCTCGCGCCTATGACAAGAGGACGTGTGGCCGTAGTTACAAAAAGGGTGACTTGGTTTGGAAGGCTGTTTTGCCTTTTGGCGAGAAGTTGACCGGTCGCGGTAAATGGACTCCGCGATGGGAAGGACCCTTCGTTGTTCATCGCATTCTGGAGCGCGGGGCCTTTCACCTCAAAGATTTGGATGGCGACCTCCACCGCAATCCCATTAACGGGCGTTTCCTGAAGAAATACTACCCTAGTGTTTGGGAGTTTGAAGATCCACCGGATCAACCTTCTTCTCAGACAGGGGGGCAACCTTAGTCTCCCCAGGTTCGCTTCATCCATATTCAGGCCTTTTCTGTGGCCTTAGTATCCTGTACTTGCTTCACCTACGAATACTAGGGGGGCAACACTCTGTACATTCAGGCCTTATTTGAGGCTTTATTTTCGAGGCTTTATTTTCGGTCAAAAATTTCAAATTTCTTGTTATTGTTTTCTTTTCTTTGACATTATGGTGTTAAGAATGCATGTAATGGCCTATACCTGAGGCCTTATTTTATACATTGATTTGCAAAAAGTGTTAAAAACTTTCATTCATAAAGTGGCTTTGCGGCCAAAGAGCAGTACAAAGTGCAAATCAAAATAATTACATTTGCGGTTTACAAGGCCAGAAGTGGCTTAGAGTAAAAACCATAAAGTTACAGATCTACTAAGAGTTTCTGGATCTTGTGGTAGCGAAGGGGCTGTGCTCGGGCATTCATACTCTTCCTCTCTCCCTCTCTTCACCCACATGCCTCCTCTGATCTGAGTTGCAGCCGTTACCGTCTGTACCGGAGAAAAAGGAAGGAAATAATCCATCGCAACCCTTTTGGTTGGATTACCCTCCGGGATGAAGATGGTCTTCACGGAGAGCGCGACTCACAACCACATCTACCTCCAAGGGAAAAACATAAGTCACGCAGTCAGACCCTAGAGGTAGGCTACGGAGCAAGAACAGGCGACCCATATTGGTCTTCCGCCCTTCTTCCTCATGCTCCACGCGGGCAATCTGAGAGAGGGGACCCCTCAGAATCAGGTTCCGCCGCGGCGGGAGCACCACATGTTCTTCAGTCTAAATGAAACCGGTGGATTTCACCGCGACTTCCAGAGACCAAAGACATGTGGTTGGACCTGAGGTTAGGCCATAAGACCTACCCAGGTATTGAGGTTAAGCCATAAGGCCTAGGAATTTGAGGCTAAGGCTAATATCGTGAGGAGAAGATTGTAGAAACTGGAGGAAGAGAAGTAGAGATTGTGATACTATCTCTGGGAAGCCCATATTCATTTGTGTATATCATCTCCCCAGAGTGCAGGTATTTATAGTGCCAGTCTCAGTGGCCTTGACCGTACGATGGGTGGTTGTGATATTCTCACTGCCATCAATGAGCGTATCAATTGGTGTTAAATGCTAAGATCTCGGAAATGAAGATAATTGAAAGCGCGTGGGAGGCGGAGCAGTCTCCAAGGAGGTAACCGCTCCATTTCGAGATTATCTTTTCAATCTTTTCAAACAGATTTAAAAGCATTAAAACAAATTAAAGCGCTGAACAGTTTGAGGAGTTAAGTTGATATGTATTTGGGCCAAGCAATGTGGGCTAAATATTAGGCTAATAACAATATTATTGTTCATACGAAACATGGGCTTAATTCTAGAGGCCCAAAAGTCTGCGGCCTGCATGGGTCAGGCGAAGGAAAAGTTCATCTAAACGAAAACTAGCATCCGCAGCAGCTTGTGCGGCTTGCTGGGCTGCCACGCGAGTTTGAGCCAGTTCCTGGGATAGCGTCTCGAAGGCAGCGAGGGGTTGTTCTAACTGAGGCTCCGCATGAGTAAGCCTGGTAGTAACGTCAGTTAACCGGGCTTGAAGAGCCTGAATCTGGGACCTCAAGTGGTTCCTTTCGAGCGTCAGTTCCCTGATGAGGTTAGCTTGGTCACCCAAGAAATCGCGCGCGGTCTCTGTTTGTTGAGTGAGGTTCTGATAGTGCGTCTCGGTCTGCCTAGCCTGCGCGTTCGCGACTGCCCGCTCATTGAGCCCTTGAGGGAGATTTTGCAGCAGTTGATCGACCTCTTGGAACTGATCTTCAGTGATGGCTCCCTCGCGGAGAAGTACCCTCAAATATTCTAAGACTCTCACGGGCGCACCAGGAATCAAGATATCAGGGCCCAGGAAGCGACGAAGGCCTTCTCTAGCTTCATCTACGACCCCAGGAGGGGTCACTTCGTGTACACGAGCTAACCTTTCCAGAGTGGAGGGAGTTGGTTGCTCAGCGACAGGGACCTCAGGAGGCTCAGCGACAGGTGCTGCCTCTGGCATTGGTTCAGGAAGGTCTCCCAATTCTCCGGCTTCAGTGACTTGGGGGGCAGGGGGAAGAAGTTCCTGACCAACCATATTAAGAGCGGGTTCAGCAGCTTCTGCCTCTACAGCTTCAGCTACAGCGTCCTCAGTGTTGAAAGCATTTGGATTCTGGAAGAAGGTATTGTCAGAATAGAATATTTAAGCCAGGAAGTAATAATGAATTAGTTGGTTAAATGAAATACCTCCTCGGCTGGGGGCTCACGCACAACGACCGATGGCATTGCCTCTGGGTTAGCTTCGCTGGGAATAGGAATTGAGTCAGGCGCTATCTGTTCCAGGACAGGTATATCGCTTGATTCCTTGCGAGTTGCATCCGGTAGCGGTACTCTATCTTCGGCCTCAGATGAGCTATCATCTATGATTTGCACTGGGATCAAGGCCAACTGTGCATTACTGGCAGCGCCCGCAGGAGGTGGAGAGTTGTTCACAATAGTTGGCGCTTGGGCTTGGGAAGCAGATGTGCCTTCACCAGCAGCTGAAGATCCTTCTTCAGTGTGTCTCAAGGACCTATGGCGAACCTGCGAATGAGGATTGTTACATGGTCGCATAGAATGGAAAGAAATTGCTAACAAGTACTGAGTATGCTTGTGTCTTACCAGTCGGTCAGCGATTGGTTCATCTCCTGCCCATAGGTCAGTTCGAGGATCAGAGCGACTGCGTTTCCGAGCCGAGAGGGCGGCGATCTGTTGGGGTCAGAAGATTAGGTTTGATTCGCGGAGGAAGTATGATTTACTCAAACAAAAAGTTCTTACCGTCTGCGAGTCATCATCATCAGAGGAGGATTCTTTGTCTTCAGGCTCTGTCATTACTGCCTTTTGTTTCCCAGACTGGCCAGTGGCTTGGGAAGTGTTGGCTGCGCGACTGCCAGAGGATGGCGCGTTTCCCTGGAATAGCAAAATTTTGAATTAAAAGGGAAGAGCAAATGAAAAAAGGACAAAACACGAGTCAGGATATTTACCTCTTGAGGGGGTTCGCGGATTACGATACCAGCCTGGGCCTGACGTGGGGCTCACGCGGGTCGCGGAGCCGGCTCGACAGCAGGAGGAGGAACTTGTGCAGCGTCTTCAGGGACGCGAGCAAGTAGATCGACGTCGGCAGCGTAGGGGTATCGCAGTTCCCCGAAAATGGCAGCGAATAGCTCATCATGCTGTTGCCTCCAGCAGTTAACAGAAACTTCTTCCCACCATGCCTCGTATCCTTCCTCAGTCCCATCCACAGAGTCAATCTCTTTAGCCCAGTCAGGGAGGTCAACCAGTGCGAGTGTGCTTTGTGCTGGCGGAGGCCCAGAAAGAGGCCCAAATCTACGCCAAGAGGTGTTATAGTTCCAAGCATCATACAGTGGGAATGGCACTAATTGAACAAGGCCGAGTTGGCGAGCGAAGTGGTTGGGAGCATAGAGTTCGTAACTGAGTTCGTCAGCGGCAATCCTGATGTCGGAACAGGAGATTGCGAGGCGAAAGGCCAAGCGCGCGCGATCACTGTAGCGAGAGGCGCCAGGGAGAAATCCGTGTTCAAGCGGAGCCGGGAATCTTCTACTCAGCACTAAGTCGCAGTATGGCATCTCGTGCAGAAGGTTTGTATGTGAAGCACTCAGAATAAGGAGGGGATGTGTACCTTTCATCGCGACTGAGCCATCGTCCCAGGAGTTGATCAGTAGGTGGAAGCAATGGGATGTCGTCGCGACGAAAATATGGGAAATAAATTTGAATCCAGAAGTCAAGAATCCAAAAAGGGCCAGAAATGCCAGTCTCGAAGGGATGCATTGTGGCTTGGTACAAAGTGCGATAGAGGGCACCCAGCACTGGTTGCCCTAACCCCACGCGGCAACCGTTGTAGAGGGCCGTTGCCAGAAAGGTCCAGGCACCAGTGGGCTTACAGGAGGAAGTACAGAAGATAAACTTACAGAGCCAGTACTCCAAGAAAGCAATCCCGCCAGTCGCATTGTGCTCCTGGCGGTAATAAGCCAACCACCGCGGATAGGAACCGCTATGAGCGCTGCGACCATGTTGGGCCATGGTGGAAGTAAAAGTATCAGAGTTGAATTGGCCATGCAGATAAGGCTCGCTGTCGATGGGTAGGCCAGTGATGGTGAGAATGTCCAATAAAGTGATACTCATTTGGCCAAATCAAAAATCGAAGGTGTTGGTGGCGGTGTTCCAAAAACAGAGAAAGGCAGCGAGTGGCGAACGATTGCCACCGCGCGGAAGACGAAAACAAAGATCGATAGTATGGGTGATACCTGCTGCGTTCCAGCGAGCCAGATCTCGAGCTCGCGCTTCACGATACCAGGAAAGCTCCGCCGCACTGATAAAAGATGGCCAATGCCCTATTTTTGATCGATGATTAGGGGCACTCCAACTGGTAAAATCCCCAGGAGTCCTTCGGAGGACTGGGATGGGGCGGCGAACAGGTAAGCCATAGAAGGCGATGGCGTCGGCCGGGAAAGAATCTCGCGGCGTTGGACCCAGTCCGGCATGGTTGTTCGAGAGTCTGAGGAGCAGGGGTCTCTGGATAATGGTCTGGAGGATCAGGCTGGCACCGATGTTGGCTCCCCAAGAGTGGGCGGCTTGTTCATTCAGTTCTTCTTCTTGATCGATAACTATCTTTTTCGGGGGAGCCATTTCCGGGTTTCGAAGAGGAAGATGTGTGCAAAAGAGGGTTTCTGGGTTTAGGAGACTAAAAGAGTTTCTGATGTGACAGGTTTGAAGTGGCTGCGGATTTAAATAAGAGATTTTGTGAGGGAAACGATACGACAGAAAGGCGTTTCGCGAGTGAAAGGACGCAACCCTCATTAATGACATCGTTTCAAGCATTGAACGCGTCGTTTTTAGTCCCCTTCAATCAGTTACATTTTCATGAGCCTGATTTCGAGGCCTGGGGGGCAATGTTTGAGCCCAAAAGTAATTTTGGCGATATCCTTTAGTGGATCTAGCACAGCGGGCCGATACCTGCGGCCCAAAAATAAGCCTACTGGGGTTTGGGTTACAGCTTCGCCCATTCCGGAATCCATGAGGAAAACGAAACCTTATTGGAGTCAAGTAGCAGAGATTGACTAGGAAACTTCAATCAATAATCCTTCTACAACAAGGAGCAGTCAAAAACCCTAGGTATATATACCAGGTTTCAAGGACGAATTAAGGATCTCTCTCATATCAATCAATCCTAGCGATTACAAAGCCTCCCCGGAGCAAACCTTCAACCTTGTTGAAACCCGGTGACCGTGCGCCAGTCCTAGTCTCTCTAAGAGCCGACTGTCAGCATCACCAGACCAACCCGGCGACCGTACTTCCAGTCCCAGTCTCCCAGCGAGCCGACTGCGAGCGCAACCGCCACCGTTACTACCAGCGAAGCAAGGGTAACGCCCTCGCAACCCAGCGAAGCTAAAGTCACGCTTTAGCGCAACCCGTGCTTTCTCCAAACTTCCCAGTGATTGCTCTGCTTAGTCTGCAATACTAAGTATCGATTCGGTGACGCGAAGAGATCACACCCAAAGCCCTTATCCGTAAGGCAGAAAGTCCTTATCCGTAAGGCTAGAGAAGAACCCTGTGGCGAGGATGGTGCTCTCCTCGTCCACAAACGCTTGAAGAAGAAGTCAGGTCAAGGGACTACCCCGACGACTGCACCCCACGGTGCTGGCACGCCTGCGCACACTCTCAAAAGAGACAGTTTGCGAGCCAACTGGTTTTGGAGCCAAACATAATGCATTTTTACTAGAATGCCTGCATTTGTACACAGAACAGCATACTTATGTAGCTAAATTTGTAAGAAAATGGCATTAATTTATAGAGTGTTATTGGACACAAGTACTGGGTAACAAACTAACAATTAGTGATTCAATTCCCACACATCACAAATTAAAGGGTAAAAACTTCTCATACCTGTCACTGCCTCTTAAGGGTTTGGTCCAGAATGGAAATGGGGTTCAAATATGGATTACAAGCTAAACCAGTTTCCTTTATTCTCCTCTATTGAGCTTAAGCCACAGGCAGCCTCATACATAGATATACGTTTGGAAAATGGGATTACATATCTTTAGATGTATTGCACACATTACAAATTTCTGCATATCAACAGCAAGGCTAATGCCTCCCATAACCGAGCTTGCTGTTCAAATTTGCCTCACCAAAGCTTTCCTCTGCCTTTGCCAGGTCTCTTCTTGCAACTGCGTGATCTTCCTCAGCAACAGATAGCATCGCCCTTAACCTCTTTATTTCAGTCTCCAAAGCATCAACATCCTCTCTGAGTTTCTTCAGTACTCCTTCCCTCTCCCCAAACTTCTTCATTCCCAAAGCTGATTGAACATAAGGCTCCAGCCAACTCAAGTCGAATCTGAAGGTCTCAACCTCCTCCCACAAAACTTGAAGGTGCTCGCATGGATCATGATCACGTGGATCCTCCATCATATCCTTAACCTTTGTAGTGTCCAGAAAATGCAATAGTCGACCCAAAGCTGTGAATGCCCATCCACTATACATGCGACTTCTTTTCCTCTGGCAGCTAATCAACGAAGGATGCCACGAACAGACTTCTTCCAGTAGTGGAACAAAAGCTTTATCTACTTTCCCTACTCCCCTGAAATCTACGAGCTCGCCAACTGGCGTCAGTGGGGTGGAGGGAGCTTCATCGTTGTCCTCAACTATGGGAGGGCCAACTGGGCTATCAGTCTCCTGGTAAGGAAGCACTTGATCAGATCTTGGTTCTATTTTCAAGCTTCGAACTTTCACAGAATCAACATTTGGTTGAACAGGGTCAGAATTTAGTGCAGTATCCTGAAAAGCAAGCATCTGTTCATAACAAAGTGATGTATGTGTGGTTGAAGCATCTGAATATTTCACAGAATCCACATCTGAAGACTGACTTTGAAGTTCCTGCTCAAGAAAGGCAGTTTCTTGGTCTTTTAAAACCTTTATGTCAGCTTTACTGACTGCAACCTCGGCTTCAACAATACATATGTCATCCACGAGAAACCCTTCATTTGGGTCAAAAAGCTCACTCAGAGGCATGAATGATGTGAAGCCCCAGTCACTTTTTTTTGCACTGAACTGATGCTGAGTGTCTGTAATTCCAGTTATGAAGAATCAAAAAACATTGAAAAGAATGAACAGCTCATATAGAAGTAATACAAAAACATGATAAAGGGTCTGTATGCTTGGAAGACTCAAATAAGTTGCTGGATTTGGAACAAATTAATTTCAGCGTATATATATATATATATGAGATCATAATCATAGAGCAAGTGAACCTTCCATCAGCAAGTAAAAGTCCTTGAAAGAAGATTGTTACAAAACTAAATAAACCAAAAAGAAATGAGCCAATTACTGTACAGAGTGTTTGGTTCACTTATCAAGTTCACTGAGATAAACAGCAGAGAATAACATAGTACTTTATGACTTTATGTAAAGAAAAGGTAAAATTAAAGAAGGAAAATACCTATTCTTATCGATTTGTCGCTGTTAAATTGATTAACGACAGTCAAGGAGAACTCGGCATATCTACGCCACCCAGATGGTAACTTTGAAGCATCTGCAACATTCAAGTACATGGACAAGTATTCCCTCCCATTGCTCCCTTTTGGATACACCACGATCCGCCTGATCAAAACCAGCCAATTAATTGAGTGAGCGAGCATACATATATGAAAGCAAAAGCAACAAAATTGATCAAGTATACGAGAATGTCATGCGAGATATGTATATATACCATTTGAAATCGCCGACGACAAAACCATCAGAGTAATGTTTCCGGGTTTTGAGCTTGGAGTAGTTGTCGATTGTCCAGGTGTAGGTCATGGATATAAGCTCATGACCCTCTTGCTGGTTATCCATTCTTGTACCTACTAAACAAAATCAAACCCACAGGTGACCAACATCGATCATATATGTTAGTATAACAAACGCAGCAGAAGTTTAGATTCAGAAAAACTATAATATGCATACCTTTTTCGAGTTGAAAATGCTCGAGAGAGAGTGGGTGTGTGTGTGGAGGAGGGGAATGGCCGGAGGACTTATATTCATGTAGTTGAGTTGAGATGTGTGGATGGCTGGCTCCTGTGGGTACTAGGACGTCTTGTAGGACTTTACCGACGTGTAGAGAATTATGAGACGTGGCACGCCACAGCGCCACAAACGCGTTTGCGCTCAGGTGTTACCGGGCCCCACTCAAGCAGAAGACTCCATCTGTAAAATGCACTGTCACGCTGGTTACAGCTTCCAACCTTTTTCTTATTTTTTACGATTCCCTCTTGAGATTTCCAATCTTATATATATCCATGTTAGAAATTGTCATTTGACACAATTATTTTGTCTCCACTATGAAAATTATAATTAAAATTTTAAATTTATTATTTTTAGAGGCAAAATTAATTTATATTAGATACCAAAATTAAACATGCAGTTCTAGTCTTTCAAAGGCTAAGAACCCAGTTTAGCTAGCAAAATTCATTATAAACATTGAAGCTCACTTTACAAGGTAGCTAAGAAAAATCAATGTGTCCCGAAGGCAAATCCATCAATTTCTTATTCTAAGGACTTTGAAGTTATTGTCTACAACTACTTTTTTGCAAATTTGAAGCGGAAATCCTTTGTGAAAACTGGTGTGATTTGTTCACATCAACAGTTTGATGGCTTAATTGAATGCTTGAAATGCTTTTTTTTAATTAAGATTGAAGATAGAAGAGCAACAATGCTCTCCATCTCCCCTTTATTTCAAAAGAAAGAAAATGAAACACATAAGGGGGGGGGGGGACGTAAAGCCTTACCCCACAAAAGCAAACGGAAATCGAAGCTAACTCTAACCCCAACTAACGAAAACAAAAATTGGGAAGACCTAAATAATCTCTATTACATAACGATGAAACAAAATCTGGAGGGAAATCCCACCAAACCAAACCTGCCGAAGAAAGGCCAAAATTTGCAAAAGCATCTGCAACTTGAAATGCTTGTAGTGGTGGCTATGGTAGTCTTAGGAGTTTTGGAGATAACATCTTTTCTTATACTGGGCAATAGATTTTCAAATCATCTATTGTTATGAGTGACTTCCGCAGCAAGGACAAATCTACAAATTTTTTTGGAGCAATGTTAATGTTTTTGGTGTAGTGGTGTCTAGTAATGGCTATAGTCATCATAGTAGTTTCTCTCTAATTTAGAGGTAACTAGAAATAATGTCCGAGCATTGCTGCGGGTCTTATAGTCCATCGATGTAGTTGTGGTATTGCATTGTAGCAAATTTTCTTTGACGAAAAAACAAAAATACGTTGCACAATTACAAAGATTTTTAACTTCGTTGATCACAAAACATTGCTGCCCCAATAGTTATACATAGCAGCTCATCCGCATTGATTACAAAAAAAATAGTGGATGTTTTTTTTTTTTTTGATCAAAGAAAAAAAATAGTGGATGTTTATGTGCAAAAATATTTATCTACATTGGTTACATGTCTATTGTGGTCCTAGCTGTTCAATTTATTTTTGAGGATCATTAACTTTACAAAATATAGGAGATCAGTGATCCCAACAACCAATGTAGTTTCATATATACATCATTCCTAAAGCAGTCATGGGTGTGGTGATTAGCAGTCTAGCTGCTGAGTACATCAGAATAGTTGCAATGAGGGGATCACCGGCGGGTATATATGTAGCTGATCCTTCATCTCGCGGGCTGTCACTGTTGGCTACACATGCCATTATATTGAAATGAAAATCTGTAAATTTATCATCCTGTGATGCTAAGCTTTTCAAAATTTTGCTTGGTGTTGCCTTGAAGAACTCCTTCCGTGCAGCAGCAGTGCCTCTCTTTCTAGTGAATGAGATCTGGTATGCAACTTGTCGGCTGGTTGCCTTGGGTTGGCATGAATTGATGGACATATGCATAGACTCCCTTCACAATGAAGTCTGGTGAAGCGCTTGGTTTTAGTTTTAAAAGCTTAATTTCTTCCTCTACTTGAAGAATCTCTTGTGGCAGGATGTGCTATTTCTAAAGGGTTTTTTTGACAATGATGTCCTCACATGAGATTTCAAAGAGGTCTTCCGCTATTTTTCCCATTAATACAGCCGCGGTTTGATCGGTTTCTCCTCAATGAGAACCACAACTCTATGCCTGCATTTGTACACAGAACAGCATACTTCTGTAGATGAATTTGTAAGAAAATGGCATTTATACAGTGTTATTGGACACAAGCGCGGGCGAATAAACTAACAATTAGTGATTCAATTGCCATACATCACAAATTAAAGTCCTAAAACTTCTCATACCTGTCACTGCTCGGAAGGGTTTGGTCCAGAATGGAAATGGGGTTCAAATATGGATTACAAGCTAAACCAGTTTCCTTTATTCTCGTGTATTGAGCTTAAGCGACATGCAGCATCATACATAGATATACGTTTGGAAAACAGGATTACACATCTTTAGATATATTGCACACATTGCAAATTTCTACATATCAACAGCAAGGCTAATGCCTCCCATAACCGAGCTTTCTGTTCAAATTTGCCTCACCAAAGTTTTCCTCTGCCTTTGCCAGGTTTCTTTTTGCAACTGCGTGATCTACCTCAGCAACAGATAGCCTCTCCCTTAACCTCTTCATTTCAGTATCCAAAGCATCAACATCCTCTCTGAGTTTCTTCAATATTCCTTCCCTCTCCCCAAGCTTCTTCATTCCCAAAGCTGATTGAACATAAGGCTCCAGCCAACTCAAGTCGAATCTGAAGGTCTCAACCTCCTCCCACAAAACTTGAAGGTGCTCACATGGATCATGCTCACGTGGATCCTCCATCATATCCTTAACCTTTGCAGTGTTCAGAAAATGCAATAGTCGACCCAAAGCTGTGAATGCCCATCCACTAAACATGCGACTTCTTTTCCTCTGGCAGCTAATCAACGAAGGATGCCATGAACAGACTTCTTCCAGTAGTGGAACAAAAGCTTTATCTACTTTCCCTAATCCCCTGAAATCTATGAGCTCGCCAACTGGGGTGGACGGAGCTTCATCGTTGTCCTCAACTATGGGATGGCCAACTGGGCTATCAGTCTCCTGGTAAGGAAGCACTCGATCAGATCTTTGGTCTATTTTCAAGCTTGGAACTTTCACAGAATTAACATTTGGTTGAACAGAGTCAGAATTTATTGCATCCTGAAAAGAAAGCGTCTGTTCATAACAAAGTGATGTATGTGTGGTTGAAGCATCTGAATATTTCACAGAATCCACATCTGAAGACTGACTTTGAAGTTCCTGCTCAAGAAAGGCAGTTTCTTGTTGGTCTTTCAAAACCTTAATGTCAGCTTTACTGACTGCAACCTCAGCTTCAACAATACATGTGTCATTCACGAGATACCCTTCGTTTGGGTCAAAAAGCTCACTTAGAGGCATGAATGATGTGAAGCCCCAGTCACTTTTGTTTGCACTGAACTGATGCTGAGTGTCTGTAAATCCAGACATGAAGGATCGAAAAACTTCAAAAAGAATGCACAGCTCATAGAGAAGTAACACAAAAACATGATAAAGGGTCTGTATGCTTGGAAGACTCAAATAAGTTGCTGGATTTAGAACAAATTTGGGCGCATATATGATCATATTCATAGAGCAAGCCATCAGCAAGTAAAAGTCCTTGAAAGAAGATTGTTACAAAACTTAACAAACCAAAAAGAATTAATGAGCCAATGTACAGTGTTTTGTTCACTGATCAAATTCACTGATATAAACAGCAGAGATTAACACTTAACAGAGTACTTTATGACTTTATGTAAAGAAAAGGCAATCAGACATCGAGTTGCAATCCAAAGCAGAATCATTCAACTGCATTAAGAAATCAGCTTGCAATCGAATAAGGGACAAAGGCACGAGCAAAAAAGTGAGATAGACGAACAAGATGAAGAAGATAGTAAAGTACTAAAGAAGAAAAGTACCTATTGTTATCGATTTGTCGCTGTTAAATTGATTAACGACAGTCAAGTTGAAATCGGCATATCTACTCCACCCAGATGGTAACTTTGAAGCATCTGCAACGTTCAAGTACATGGACAAGTATTGCCTCCCATTGCTCCCTTTTGGATACACCACGATCCGCCTGATCAAAACCAGCCAAGTAAGTGGTCAGTACTATACATATAAGAAAGCAAAAGTAACAAAATTGATTATACGAGAATGTCATGTGAGATATATTTGTATACCATTTGAAATCCCCGACGACAAAACCATCAGAGTAATGTCTCCGGGTTTTGATCTTAGAGAAGTTGTCGATTGTCCAGGTGTAGGTCATGGATATAAGCTCATGACCCTCTTGCTGGTTATACATTCTTGTACCTACCTTAACCAATAAATCAAACCCACAGGTGATCAAGATCATGTGCATATTAGTATAACAAACGCAGCAGAAGCTAGCTAGGTTAGATTCAGAAAAACTATAACATGCATACCTATTTCGAGTTGAATATGCTTGCGGCTTGCCACAGAGAGAGAGAGAGAGAGAGAGAGAGAGTGAAGGAGAGTGAGTGTGGACGGGGGCGCAATGGACATGTAGTTGGGTTGAGATATGTGGATGGCTGGCTCCTGTCCGTACGGTCACGTAATTGTGGGGCTTTACCGACATGCGACGAGGTGACGTGGCTCGCCAAAGAGCCACAAACGCATTTGCGCTCAGGGGTCACTTAGGCCCCACTCAAGACTCCCACTTGTGGCAGGTGCCGAGTTTGTGGCGGAGATTGGGTAAGTGGAAAACAGCTACTAACCTTTTTCTTATCTTTCTTTCACAATTCCCTCTTGACTCTTAAGATTGGAAATCTTATCTTATATTTCCAATGTTAGAAATTGTTATCTCAAATTGGGCATGGCCGCACGGTGCAGCGCTACATCACATGGGCTGCACGTGACGTCCTAATTGTTTCCCAATTCCCAGCCAGTGCCACAACCCTTTAGTTGCCGGTTGGGTCACACGTGAAATCAATCAGACTTGTCTCTCTCACGCGTTGTGGCCTCCATCTTGTCTTGTGCTAATAAATTGTGTATCACGTCTTTCTCACGGCTTGGCAATTTCATTATGGGTGCGTCTTTCTAACTATTTCAGTTTAAATTTCTTTGATTTTGATGAAATTTTGTTCTGGGTTTTCAGGGATATAATTAATATTTGTTGAGTTTTAC